>NW_026879661.1:0-27527 GCF_032173495.1 Musca vetustissima | reverse complement strand
AAAATATTTCTTACCTCAATAGGGCATGGAGTTATTAAAAAATATTTGTTCTTACCTCAATAGGGCATGGTGTTATTAAAAAATATTTTTTTGTGTGAAAAATCGTTAGTATATGAATTCAAAGGCATATTGCATTCGAATTTTCCAAATATTTGCCTACAAAGACCATGATGCGTATAATTATTTTTAATAGAGATCACTGGTGCGTATGGCTATTCATAATTATTGGTTATCTTTAGTAATTTCAACATAACCTTTTCCATTTTTTAAGTTATTTTCAAAATTAGAACAAATTTGGGTTCAGCACACATAAGAGCTAAAACCGAAATTATCAAAAAAAATGTTTTTTTGAGACCTCAATAAGGCATGGAGTCATAAAAAAATTTTGTTTGAGACTTTTTTTGATAAATAATTATTGAGACCTGAATAAGGTGTGGATTTATAAAAAAATATTTTTTGATACCCATATTTTAATACCCGACAATTTTTGCATCTTCATTTTAATTTTAAAGAAATCCAAACTTTCTTAAAAAAGTATTTTCCAAAATGATGATAATTTTTAGAGATTAAAAATTATTTCAAAATTTTCTTTATTTATTTCAGTTTTACCAGAAATTTGTCTAGTTTCAAACGAGATATTAAGTTCGTAAATCCGTTAAAATTTGTGGAAATAATAGACATTTTATTGAAGATACCTCTCAATTAAAAATAATCATACGCACTATCGTCCACAATTAAAAACCCGAATGAAAGAATATTTTTACCATTTAAAACCTGTTTAATGTTTAATGAAATGGTGGTGCGATATTTATTGTGCAGGCCTTGCAGTCCAAATGTAATCTGTTTGGACCCTGAACATTTATCAGTTTGATTGGATAGATTATTATTAGAGATGAAATGCCTAGATATCGTGGCTTTAATGTACTGTTCATATTATGTATTTCCTATGAGAGACAGTCATATAAAAATTAAGCCCAGTGTCAGAGGTAGGTAAGTTTTCGTAGTCAAAGATCGACTTATTTGTTATAAAAGAAAAAAAAAAACAGGGCCAAACAAACTGTTTTAAGTTAAGGGTCCGAACCGATTACATTTTGACACCAGGACGTGTACGAAAAATAAGGCACCAGAGTCTCATTAAAAAACATGTTTTAAAATACACATGTTTAAAAATAACAATCTTAGAGAGCCGGAAAAGAGGAGAGGCTGACAAGATGATTGAGTAAAGATATCGCCAAACGCACAACCAGGAAGAAGCAGTTGTCTGGGGCGCAAAGGCGGAAGTTGGCTAGAATGAACCGGATGAACAAAAAGGGCGAGAAACAGACAGAGGCTCAAAAGGATAAGCCCGACCTTCCCTCCACTGAAGCGGTTCGAGACGAGCTCTGCTATGCAGTGATCGACGGGAATAGGGGGTCCGGTAAGCTAAGGAAGTGTTAAAAGAGGTCAACACCAAGATTATGGAGTACCTACAAGGTGGGGACTCTATTGAACTGGATTTCTTTGAAAATCTAAAAAGCATAGAAGCCCTAGATGAAACAATGAAACTCAAGCTGGTGAAGAAAAAATACATTCATCAACTGCAAAGGGCTACAGTCTTCGTCAGAAGTTGGGGCAGCGATTTCGACACGGATCGCATGCTTGAGGTTTTCAGCCTACAAAACAAGACGCAGCACGTGAAGAAATAGGAAGTCTTCCACAGGGAGGAGAACGGAGAAGGGACTCTCCTTGTGTTAGGGTTGGACAGGTCTTCAATGGTAAATCTGGCTAAGACCAAACCGGTTACTGGAGGAAAACTGATAGAAGTCATCCAGATTAACCTCCATTGGAGCGAGACGCCAACCCTGGCCCTGATGGAAAAAATTATAAAAGGTAATATACACATCGGACAGATACAGGAACCTTGGACAATTAAAAACAGGGCCTCTGGATTAAACCATATAAATTACCAACTCTTTTATGCAAATACGGGTTCTCGTCCGAGAACCAGTATAATATGTCACAAAAATGTATGCTTTCTCTTCTCCCTAGGGTTTTCAACATCGGACGCCACCGTACTGAAGCAGGGGAGTGGTAGCATTTACCAGGCTTCAGTATATCTCCCGTTCGACTCCCGTCCGACACCACCAACGACGGAGCTGCAGCAACTGGTGAAGAAAGCACAGGAAACGGGTAACGAAATACTAATTGGTAGTGATGCTAACTCACATCATATTGCGTGGGGTAGTACAAATACTAACAAAAGGGGCCAGGCCATTCTAGATTATTTGAATACTAACGATCTGATAACCCTTAACATAGGCAATAAACCTACCTTTGTTAACAGAATAAGAGAGGAGGTATTAGATATAACAATATGTTCAGCAAACTTAAAAGATGAGGTCCAGGAATAGAGAGTCTTAAAATAGTTCAAAATCCTACAGCCACCGCCGAAACCCATACTCTTCCGAAACAAGTCCAAAACTTACTGGATACAGTTTGGGAGACTAGTCAAGGAGGATTTAGGGCAACAAAATTATGAGTGCCTGACATGAATGAAATAGACAGGAACTTCAACAATTTAACGGAAGTAATTGTAAAATCTTTCGAAGAAAGTTGTCCGCTTCGAGAAAGGATATCTGCTTTTGAAAAACCCTGGATGACAGTGGAGATTCGGAACACAGGAAAAGTGCTGGGACAACTTCCACGATAAACGGAAAGAATACAATAAATTTACAAGAACCGCCAAACGCAACCACTGGAAGCTGTTCTGCGAACAGGCAGACTTTTCAAAAATCAAGAAATTTCCATCCAAGACCCACATCCAAGACGAAACTATGGTAGGCGGTGATAGATATAATTGAGGAAACACTAAGGTTTCTAATGAATGCTCACTTCCCATCGAACACATCGACAACGGACGATGTCATGGCAGATAGGGAAGAGAAATCAGAGGAACCTATTATTGACAAGTCAAGTGTTAGACGTCTTAAAAAGCTCCTCACCATTGAAAGCGGCAGGACCGGATAACGTTTTCCCAGCAAAAAGAGGCGGTATTTTTATCACCACATTTAGCCGCACTCTTTAATGCATGTTTAAGGTTGACGTAAACACTGACAGCCTGACAGGAAGCAAGGGTAGTCTTCATACCCAAGCCCGACAAGGTAAACTACGCCACACCAAAATCATATCGCCCAGTAAGCCTAACTTCTTTCCTTCTCAAAATCATGAAACGTACAATCGACACCATGATAAAGCAGTATACCCAATGATACGCTGAAATACAAACAACATGTGTATGTGAAGGGAAGATCAGTAGAAACCGCTTTACATGAGGTAGTACACTATATTGAGGGGACCTTCGCTGAGCAGATGTATACCTTAGCGGTATGCACCTAATACGCTTATCCAATCCTTAGATACCTTCCAAATTGACCGGGCAATCATAGACTGGGTTAACTATATGCTAAGGAATAGATGGATAAGCTGTAGCATACATGACATAACAATCAGAGACAAAGTAGGACAGAGAACACCACAGGGAGGGATTTTGTCACCGCTCCTCTGGGTAACTACCATAAACATACTCTCAAGGAACTTAACCGACGAAGGATTTGAACCAGTCTGTTATGCATATGACGTTATAATACTTCATAGGGGAAAGAATCCTAACTTACTAAGCAGGAAAGCCGAAACGGTGCTATTTAAAAATATTTTTAAATAAATTCACACCTTTTGAAGTTTAAAAAATATTTTTTTTTAAATCCACGCCTTATTAAAGTATCAAAAATGTATTATTTAAAAAATTTTAAATTTTTTTTAAGTATTTATTGCCCTTCTTAAATCCCAGAACTTCTAAATTTATATAAAAATTAGTTTTTTTTTTCTAAATTCCTTTTCACTTTCTCCTGTCCCATTAAACTGAAGAAAAAAATCCATATAAAATGAAACTAAACAAAAGTATAATGGAGAAGACAAAATAAAAAAACTATTTGTTCTCTACATATATATATATATATATATATATATGAATAAACTATCTAAACATATACTCCAGAAAATGTATGCCACTAGTGGGAAAACCAACTACTTCTATTCCAGATATATAGATATTCACTTTTTTCTATTTATATATAGATATGGATACGAACACATAAACACATATATATAAAATCCCATTCCATATGAGCCACTAAAAAATTTATAACCATTAAAGGCAACCAGTTTCTTTTTCCCAGCTACCCCGAACAAAGCAGTAAAATGGAGGAAAAATCTATATAAAAAAAAAGAATAATAACAAAAAAGCCCCCACACCCAGCACTGAATCAGGAAAAACTATTTTAAAGTCATAAATTCTACCAAAAACCTACAACTGCCAACCCCATATGACACCAGTTTTAGTTTCAGTTCTGTTCGGATTTTTTTCATTTTTATTTTTTGGTGTAACCTTGTCCCAGACACACAAATATTCTAAGCACACACATAATCACTTGCACACACACACACTCGCACACACAGACACCAATACAGAGCTAGACATAAAATTCGTTTTTCCCTAAAAACTAAAACTAACTAACAAAGATTTTTTCCAGTTTGTTTTTCCCTGGGACAAGGTCAACTATTGGCAGACAGACGGACGGACAGACGGACGGGAAAAAACTTAACAAATTCCTCTACAACATAAATATATATGGCTATGTATGTGTGTGTTTTCTAAACACACACACGTACATCCATACTCTAGTCTCAATGCATTTCCCTGTGCATTCACATCTTCCTGGGTGTTCGATTATTGCTGAGTGGTTGGAGGCGAGGTTCTGCTGAGGTGTTTAGGCCATTTTTCTAAAACCTCGTCTCCAAAAAAATATACAAAACACCACCACCACCACTTTACATATATTCAGCACAAAATTTTTCATTCATAAAAATTCTAAAATGCGCCGAAAAAAATCTAAAATTCTAAACACAGACACGAGGGCCCACAGACAAACCAAACACATCAACACCATTTAGGTTGTGCCGAACAACAACAACGGGTAACGAAATCGAAATCCCAAAGCAAAACAACCGGCCAAATGCATTGGACCCCATTCGCAACCTCTTCCTCGTCCCTCTACCTCCCTCCCTCCCCCTCTCTCCTGCCTACCCTCTACCAACTGAGATGCATGTTTTAGAGAGTTTAGAGACTGCATTAGAATTTCAAAATGCAGGCAGGGTTTTCCTAGCCTTGTTGGCCAAAACTTCCAAAGAGGGTGTTCCGTACACTTCATCGACACCCTACCTACCCTCCTCATCACATAGTGTGGATCCTGGTGTCTAGTTCATTGGCACTTGGTTTACTATTTTTCAACACCACTCACAGCCAACAACAATGTGTGAATGCACTCACAGGCTACCTCCTCTCCCATTCTCTGCCGGGTACCCACGAGTAGTTCCACTCTGGACAATTTTTTCCGCCATCAACATCGTTTGGAGAGGGTGTTTACATTTACTGCGCGCAAAAAAAAAAAAACAGAAATGTTGCCATGTTATTGACATTTGTAGAAAAAACATTTTTCCTGCTGCACATTTTATGCACCAAAATCGAAATGGCAGGAGCTGGATGGATGGCTGAATGACTGGCTAGCTGGTTCGACATACATCGGCTGCATGGCTGCAATATTCTGTCTGTCTGTCTGCCTGCTTGTTTTTTTATTGCACGCTAACAATTCCTGTGACTCTTTGAGTTCTGTTAGTGTTCAACTAGATTTCATCGAGTTCAAATACCGGGGTGTGAGTTGGTAGAAGTTTTTCATTGTTGGAAATAAAAAAATGTCGAATAGAAAGTTTGTTTTTTTTTTCGAAAAAGAGATTTTAATGGATATAAAAAACAGTCTGTAACTAAATAAAAAAAATAAATATCTTACAATATTTTTAGAAGAAGAGAAAGTGATTTCCTTGAAACTTGTAAACAAATATATTAAACACTTTTTTAAAATAATTTAGTTCGAAACATTTTTTTCAAAAATATTTTTTATAAATCCACGGCTTGTTGAGTAACCCAACAAATTTTTTTTTATAAATCCACGGCTCGTTGAGTACCCAATTTTTTTTTATAAAAATCCAAGACATAGGGACACGACAAATACAACCGTCCTAGAAAGTCGAAGGAGCCTGGAGTCTAATAAGATGTTTTACGAACAAGGACTTCGCCAAGCTCACTACAAGAAAGAAGCAGTTTTCTGGGGCACAAAGGCCAAAAATTGCCAGAATGGACCGAAGGAACAAAATTGAAAAGCAAACCAAGGTTCACAAGAATAAATATTACGGTCACTCCCTTGCCTTCTCCCTCGGAAGAGGATTAGGTCTTCGGAAGAGCAGACTAACATCAAACCGTGCAAAAAATGAGCTTCCCGCCGGGTGGTAACAAGAGAGGGCATTGCCTACCCGAAATCAAATGAGACTGTCAAAATCCATTGACTGATGGTGTCGATACCGGCTCTAATATCAACAAGACGAGCGCTGCATCCGAATCTTTTCGCAACTCCAAAATGGCCAACCAAAAATCACGAAAGAGAGAAAGAGAGAGGCAGCATTAAACCTGCAGAAATGAGCTTCCCGTCGGCTGGAAACAAGAGAAGGTATAGCTTACCCGAAATCAAACGAGACTGTGAAAATCCACTGACTGATGGTGACCGGCTCTAATATCAACAAGGCGAGAGCTGCATCCGAATCTTCCGGCAACTCCAAAATTACTAACTAGAAATCCCGAAAGAGAGAGAGAGAGAGGCAGCGACAACGAATGGTAAGGAGCCGCCATCTCATACAATGGTTGCCAGGAGGCACAACAGAGACGAGCTCAGCTATGTAGTGATCGACGAAAATAGTGCGTCTGGAAAACAATGAAGACTCTTAAGGAAGTCAAAGATGCCGTCAACAAAAACCCATGGATAACCTACAGCAAGGGGGAATATCTAGTGCTAGAGTTTGAGTTTGAGCATCATAGAGCCTAGTAGTCCTGAGAAAACTAATGACAGATATTGTCCCAACAAATGAGACAATCAAACTTAACGAAAATGGACCTATCCCAATTACAAATGTCAACGGTCTTCGTCAGAGGTTGGAGCAGGGAGTTCAGAGTCATAGATGGCCTGCCCTAACTAACCTATATATGATCAATTTCCCGAATTTTACTCAGTTAGTTTTTAACTTGTTTCGGAAAAATATTGGCTTCTGCTGTGGTCTTAAGATCTTTAACCTAATATATTTATGGTCAGAGAAGGTGTTCTGCTGTGAGACTCTCTATTCTTGAACCTCGTCTATTAAGTTTGCTGAACATATAGTTATATCTAATAACTTCTCCCAAATTCGATTAACGAAGATTGGTTTATTGCCTATGTTAAGGTTTATTAGGTCTTTAGAATTGATGAAATCTAAGAGGGCCTCGTCTCTTTTGTTAGTATAGATGAGGATAACCCTTATATATATCACCTCAAGAAGGACTTCCTATGAGTTTATGTACCGTTTCTCTAATTTTGCAATTTCTTTCCAGTATCATTTGAGTGTTAAGGTGATCTTAAAACACTTGGAAATATATTATTTGAAAAGCCATACATGGAGTGGACACACATTTATTTATCTATCCATCAATCTGGACCTAATTCAGTACTCTGTGCCAAATGTTGTCTCAATCGAACCAATATTGAGAGTATGGAGCACCAATCACATAAAATCGGAGGAAACTATATATGGGAGCTATATCTAAATCTGAACCGATTTTGCCCAATTTCAATAGGGTTCGTCCTTGGGCCAAATAAGTGACATGTGGCATATTTCCTCCAAATCGGATCATAAATGCGACCTGTACTTTGTTCACAAAAATATATGGACGGACAGTCAGACGAACATGCATAAATCGACTCAGAAAGTGATTCTATGCATATTCTCAAAAGGAACCACGGGTCTATCTCGTTTCCCTTTGCCTGTTACAAACATATGCACAAAGACACAATGTGGTAAAGGGTATAAAAAACCGAAACTAGTAACCATTTGTGTCGGATTTATTAGGGCTATAGAAGAAGCCTGAAACTCTCGAATGTATTTTCACCTTAAAATGAATTGACAGTGATAGCCCCCACCCAGAGGAAAATTGCAACACTACATTAGCAAGGAAGTCAAGTTTACAATAGATGGCAGCACAGGTCCAAGGAATACCGATATTCTTGCATAGTCGAAATATCTTTTTTCAGTAAAGAGATAAAAATAGCCCCCAGCCCAGAGGAAAGTGGCAACACTACATTAGCAAGGAAGCCAATCACTGTTCAGGATGTATTGTTTCTAGCCTACAATAGATGGCAGCACACGTCCAAGGCATACCGATATTCTTGCATAGTCGAAATGTATTTTTTCAGGGAAGAGAAAAAATTCCAGGGTTGTTCTTAGGTAACCAGAATATTTTCTAGTGATTCTTTAATGTTGATCAAACTTATACAGATATTTTCGTAGCCTTTTACACCTAGAAAAACGTGTGAAACTCTGTTATAATTCGAATACATTCAATTGACCGATATTCTAAATATATATATATTTTTTTTTATACCCTTCACCACACTGTGGTACAGGGTATTATGTCTTTGTGCATATGTTTGTAACAGGCAAAAATAATCGAGATAGACCCATGGTTCCTTTTGAGAATATGCATAGAATCACTTTCTGAATCGATTTATGCATGTCCGTCCGTCCGTCTGTCCGTCTGTCCATGTTAAATTGTAAACAAAGTACAGGTCGCATTTATGATCCGATTTGGATGAAATTTGGCACAGCTCATTTGTTTGGCCCAAGGACGAACCCTATTGAAATTGGGAAAAATCGGTTCAGATTTAGATATAGCTCCCATATATATTTTTGCCCGATTTACGGACTTTAGACCCTGAAAATCTTTCGATTTGCACGAAATTTGGCATAGCGTACTGAATTGAGCCACGAAAGATGTGTGCCAAGTTTCGTGAAAATCGGTTCAGATTTATATATAGCTCCCATATATAGTTTCGGCCGATTTTTGGTAAATGGCGTACCAAAGTCCCTATATATCTTTCGATTTGCACGAAATTTGGCATAGCGCACTGAATTAAGTCTAGAATGATGTGTGCAAAGTTTCGCGAAAATCGGTTCAGATTTAGATATAGCTCCCGTATATATCTTCCTCCGATTTAAGGTAAATGGTGTACCAAAGTCCTTATATATCTTTCGATTTGCATGAAATTTGGCATATATAGCTCCCATATATAGTTTCGGCCGATTTTTGGTAAATGGCGTACCAAAGTCCCTATATATCTTTCGATTTGCACGAAATTTGGCATAGCGCACTGAATTAAGTCTAGAATGATGTCTGCCCAGTTTCGCGAAAATCGGTCCAGATTTAGATATAGCTCCCATATATAGTTTCGTCCGATTTCATGTTAATGGTGCCCCAAAGTCCCTATATATCTTTCGATTTGCAGGAAATTTGGCATAACGTACTGAATTGAGCCTAGAATGATGTCTGCCCAGTTTCGAGAAAATCGGCCCAGATTCAGATATAGTTTCGTCCGATTTCATGTAAATGGTGCACCAAAGTCCCTATATATCCTTCGATATATTTGGATAGAGCTTCCATATATATTTTCGCCCGATTTTAAGTAAATTGGACATCAAACTCTTCATGCTAGTCAGGTTGACATCAAATTTTGCACAACGTACAAAATTGAGCATAGAATTACGTAGTTGCGTTTTCTAGAAGTACAGACATAGCCCAACAGATAACCTATTTATATTTGATTGATGTCTATTTATATAACTTATGGATATATAGGTAGATTCACATTTAGATAAATATCACATATTTTATTTCATTCAATTTCATGTTAATAGTCCTGTTTAATATATCCATAGTGGTGAAGGGTATCATATAGTCGGCCCCGTCCGACTTTACTACTTTCCTTACTGTTTTTTTTTTTTTTTTTTTTGAGATTTAGAAGACCTCTAACATATATTTTGGAGGTCTACCTCCACAATTAAAGGTCTTCCAAGATAATTAACTTTCTAATACTTACCTGATATGATCATTGAAAAATAGTAGCACTAAAAAGCCAGGACACCAACCACTGCCTTAAATTCAAAGAGGCGTTGCTTCTAGACGACAATAGATGGCAGCTTCATTATATTATACTATTTTATTAGAAGACATGTCGGAATTTTTGCATAGAAAAAATATATTTTTCTATGGATAAATAAATTTCCAGACTTATTCTACGATAAGACTATCGAGTCTAGAGGTTCCTTATAGTTGATCGTATGCAGAGATTTTGGAAGCATTTTACGCATTCAATTGGCCGACATTCTTGAGATTTTTTTAGATAGTAGATTCCCTATAATTGGAAGACCTTCGATATATATTGTGGTGATCTACTCCGAAAATTAAAATATTTTTCTTAATGTCTTCCAGAGATAATTAATTATACCCTTCACCACACTGTGGTACAGGGTATTATGTCTTTGTGCATATGTTTGTAACAGGCAAAAGAAAACGAGATAGACACATGGTTCCTTTTGAGAATATGCATAGAATCACTTTCTAAGTCGATTTATGCATGTCCGTCCGTCTGTCTGTCTGTGCATGTTAAATTGTAAACAAAGTACAGGTCGCATTTACGATCCGAATTGGATGAAATTTGGCAAAGGTCACTTATTCGGCCCAAGGACGATATTTAGCTCCCATATATCCATATATATATATATATATATTTAACCGATTTAATGTACACGGTCCCTATATATCTTTCGATTTGCACGAAATTTGGTACAGCCTAATCATTTATGTCTATAATTATGTCTGCCAAGTTTCGTGAAAATCGGTCCAGATTTAGATATAGCTCCCATATATACATTCATCCGATTTCATGTAAATTGGTGCACCAAAGTTCCTATATATCTTTCGATTTGCACGAAATTTGGCATAACGTACTGAATTTAGCCTAGAATGATGTCTGCCAGGTTTCGAGAAAATCGGCCCAGATTTAGATATAGCTCCCATATATAGTTTCGTCCGATTTCATGTAAATGGTGCACCAAAGTCGGTATATATCTTTCGATTTGCACGAAATTTGGCATAACGTACTGAGTTGAGCGTAGAGTGATATCTGCCTTCTTTCGTGAAAATCGGTCCAGATTTAGATATAGCTCCCATATATAGTTTCGTCCGATTTCATGTAAATGGTGCACCAAAGTCCACATATATCATGCGATTTGCACGAAATTTGGCATAACGTACTGAATTGAGTCTAGAATGATGTCTGCCAAGTTTCGTGAAAATCGGCCAAGATTTAGATATAGCTCCCATATATAGTTTCGTCCGATTTCATATAAATGGTGCAACAAAGTCCCTATATATCCTTCGATTTGCACGAAATTTGAAATAACGTACTGGAATGAGCCTAGAGAGATGTCTGCCAAGTTTCGAGAAAATCGGTCCAGATTTCTATATAGCTCCCATATATAGTTTCGTCCGATTTCGTGTAAATGGTGCACCAAAGTCGCTATATATCTTTCGATTTGCACGAAATTTGGCATAACGTACTGAATTGATCCTAGAGTGATGTCTGCCTTGTTTCGTGAAAATCGGTCCAGATTTAGATATAGCTCCCTTTTATTATAGATTGATTTTAAGTAATTGTCGCACCAAGGAACCAATAGGCTGATAGGAACAAAACGTTCTGAAATTACTATAACCTAACCTGTGACATGTTTGTTTGAAATCGCTTAATATTTGGATAGAGCTTCCATATATAATTTCGCCCGATTTCAAGTGAATTGGGCATCAGACTCCTCATGTAGTCAGATCGACATCAAATTTTGCACAACTTACAAAAATTAGCATTACATAGTTGCGTTTTCTAGAAGTACAGACATAGCCCAACGGATGACCTATTAATATTTGTTTGAAGTCGATTTACATACTTTATGGATATTTACATTTAGATAAATATCACATATTTCATTTCATCCAATTTCATGTTAATAGTCCTGTTTAATATACCCATAGTGGTGAAGGGTATCATATAGTCGGCCCAGTCCGACTTTACTACTTTCCTTACTGGTTTTCTAATATGTATCTGAAATGTTTCTTGGAAAATGGCAACACTAAATATGCAAGGAGCCAAACCACTGCTCAACATTCAAGGGGGCGTTGTTTCTAGGTAACAGTAGATGGCAGCACAGTATATGGCATTGAAAGTCTTACTTACCTACTGCTGGCTTCTGAGAGAACTTTCGTTCCATAGGCCGAATTTTAAAAAAGAGATTTACAGGCGCGTCGGTCTTTTTCCAATTTGAAAGACCATGCTCGGCAATGTTGTCTTCCACTTGATCCTTGCATCTGATGCGTGACCTTCCCCTTCTGCGTAATCCATCAGCTAGTTCGATTTTATATGCCTTTTGGGCTGGGCCATCTTCATCCATTCTCACAACATGACTTAGCCAACGTAGTCGTTGCAGCTCGATAAGACTGACAATGCCGAAGTCCGAGAATAGCTGGTACAACCCCTGGTTCATTCGACGGCGATATTCACCGTCTACGCAGATCGGCCCAAAGAACTTTCGGAGAATTGTTCTCTTAAACACTTCAAAAGCTGCATCATCTGCTTGCATAAGTACTCATGTTGCAGATCCATATAACAGCACGGGTAGTATCAGCGTCATGTAGAGTGTGAGTTTGGCCTGGCGGGAGGTGACCTTTTTTCTAAACTACTTACTTAGACCATAGTAGTATCTGCTGGCCCACACTAACCTTCTTCGAATTTCAAAACTGATGTCATTTGTTGTATTTTTTTGGCGGTTCCAAGGTATATATTACATCTTTGACTACTTCGAAGCTGCAGTTCTCAAGTTCCACAGTTTGTCCGAGTCTACTGGAAGCCTTGCGCGTTGATACCATCACCTTGGTCTTCTAGCCGTTTATTACCAGACCCTTATCAATTCATTCATTCAGCTGTTACCGCTCGCATTGCTCGACCCATTATATCGATTTCATCGGCATAGGCGAGTAACATGTGTTGTTTGGTGTACAGAGTGTAATTTCTGTATACCTTTGCCTCTCGTATGACCTTTTCCAGCAGGATGTTAAGAAGGTCACACGACAAACTGTCACACTGTCTGAATCCTCGTTTGGTATTAACGGGCTCCGAGAGGCCCTTTCCGACTTTAACTGCTGATCTTGTGCCCGTTAAAGTTATCCTGCATTGCCGTATTAATTTTGCAGGAATGCCGAATGCGGCTTTTTAATCGACGAATAGGTGGAATGTGTCAATGTGTTTTTCGTCTTTTCCAGGATCTGGCGCAGAGTGAAAATCTGGTCAATGGTGGATTTGCAAGGCCTTAACCACTGACTATTAGCTTCAGTCGTTCTCTCAGCACGCTGGATAGCACTCTATATAGATAACAAACAATATATAGTTCAAACTAAATGAGCAAGGACCCCAACCACTGTTCGTAATTAAAGCAGGTATTGTTTCTAGATAACAACAGATGTCGGCCCCATCACCTACGACAGGCTGCAGTTCCGAAGAAGAACTGAACTATATTATATCGGATTTTATTGTGTTATTCAGATAATTTTAATTGAAAAATGACAACACTAAATGAGCCAGGACCCCAACCACTGTTCATAATTAAAAGAAGTGTTGTTTCTAGATAACAACAGATGGCACCCCCATCACTTAGGATAGGCTGCAGCAGATATAATAAATCTTCGGATATAATAAATCAGATTTTATAGTGTTTTTCAGATAATTTAGTCGATTTTCTAGAGGTCCTTTATAGATGCTCGAACTTGCATAGATATATTGGATTTTTTTCATATTGAAAACTTTTTAAAGTTTTTCTATATTTAGAAGATTTGAATGGATATTTTGAACGTATACGTCCACAATAAAATATCTTCTTAAGGTCTTCTGTAGATAATTAACTTTTAAAAGTTCCTTTTTGGATAACCCAACCCATGGCCCGCCTCAAGGCATCATGCAATCTTATATATGTGTAACTACATCAATTAACAATCATTCCCTTTAATTATTCAAAGCCTATTCTAGATTTTTGATTACTGAGCTTTGATTACCTTTGTCCAGATCATGCGGAAGCTATGACAAAAAACAACAGCAAAAATCTTCTGGCGAGTCATGAAAAATTCAGTGATGCGTGATAACAATTTTCCATTAAACAGTTTTTGTCTAAACTTACATTTTTTTGTAATCAGTTTTTGCCATTGTTGTTGTTTTTGCTATCGATGTTGTTGTAATATATAACTTTTGAAATATTAATATTTAATTAAATTTATAGAAAATTTAATCCTGGCTATTTTTGATGTAAATAGGAAAAATATGCCTATCTCCACTACACACACAGGAAGAGATATAGATGCATTATATAGAAAATATTCATAGACAAAACATGCACGCATATATATATATATATATATATATACGTGTGTATGTGTATATTTAATTTTTATACCCTTCACCATACTGTGGTACAGGGTATTATGTCTTTGTGCATATGTTTGTAACAGGCAAAAGGAAACGAGATAGGCACATGGTTCCTTTTGAGAATATGCATAGAATCACTTTCTGAGTCGATTTACGCATGTCCGTCTGTCCGTCCGTCCGTCTGTCCGTCCGTCCGTCCGTCCGTCTGTCCGTCCATGTATTTTTGTGAACAAAGTACAGGTCGCATTTTTGATCCGATTTGGATGAAATTTGGCATAGGTCACTTATTTGGCCCAAGGACGAACCCTATTGAAATTGGGAAAAATCGGTTCAGATTTAGATATAGCTCCCATATATATTTTCACCCGATATAGGCACCAAAGTACCTATATATCATTCGATTTGCACGAAATTTGGCATAGCGTACTGAATGAGGTCCAAAATGATGTGTGCTGAGTTTCGTGAAAATCGGGTCAGATTTAGATATAGCTCCCATATATATTTTCGCCCGATATAGGCACCAAAGTACCTATATATCATTCGATTTGCACGAAATTTGGCATAGTGTACTGAATTAGGTCCATAATGGTGTGTGCTGAGTTTCGTGAAAATCGGTTCAGATTTAGATATAGCTCCCATATATATTTTCGTCCGATTTAAGGTAAACGTGGCACCAAAGTACCTATATATCTTTCGATTTCCACGAAATTTGGCATAGCGTACTGAATTAGGTATAGAATGATGTGTGTTAAGTTTCCTGAAAATCGGTTCAGATTTAGATATAGCTCCCATATATATTTTCGTCCGATTTAATTTAAATGGTGCACCAAAGTCCCTATATATCTTTCGATTTGCACGAAAGTTGGCACATCGTAATCAATTAGGAATATAATGGTGTGTGTTAAGTTTCCTGAAAATCGGTCCAGATTTAGATATAGCTCCCATATATATTTTCATCCGATTTAATCTGAATGGTGCACCAATGTCCCTATATATCTTTCGATTTGCACCAAAGTTGGCACAGCGTAATGAATTAGTTATAGAATGGTGTGTGTTAAGTTTCCTGAAAATCGGTTCAGATTTAGATATAGCTCCTATATATATTTTCGTCCGATTTAATGTAAATGGTCTACCAAAGTCCCTATATATCTTTCGATTTGCACGAAATTTGGCACTGCGTTATGGATGAGGTCTGGAATGATGTGTGTTAAGTTTCCTGAAATCGTTGAAATCGGTTCAGATTTAGATATAGCTTCTATTTCATCTGTTGAATATGCTCAAAGTGGTGAAGGGTATCATATAGTCGGCCCCGTCCGACTTTACTACTTTCCTTACTGGTTTATATGTGTGTATGTGTATTTAGTTGTTTATAATAAAATAAATAGAAATTTTGTCTGGTTGTCAAGTGCCAAAGCATAAAATTCCAAATCCAAAACAAACACAAAAAATAATGAATTAAAATAAAACATTATATAAAAAATATTCTCCACTAAGGCCCATACCCTCAGTGTCTCGAGTTCGAAGCCAAAAAACTGGTCTCTATCTTTTATATACATATATATATATATATATATAACATATTCTATGTGTGAGTAGTAGTTAACATTCTGCAGTTAGCCTATCTGTCTGTCCATTTATTTTTAACATCCAGTTTTTTATTACCTAAATGTTCGACAGTTCAACATTCAAATTGTCTGACATTCGGTCTGGTCCGTCGCTCGCTCGCTCGGTCGTTCGGTCATTTGTTCTGTCATCAAAACCTATGTGCTATGATATGATGATATTACAACAAAAACAACAACAGCAACAATTCCATAGATTTAGTATAAATTTGTTCAAGTATTTACATAACGAGCAGAAGGGTCCTCTTCTTGCTGCAGTTTTTATGTTTATCATAGTTGTTGTTGGTGTAGTTGTAGTTGTTATTGTCCGGCTGCTGCAGCTGCATGCATTTGGCAAAAATGCATGGCAACATAGAGTAGAGTAGAATGCAATCCAATGAAAAATGAAATGTTTTGTTTTGTTGTCCTATTCGGCCAGAGTTGATTGCACTCGACAAAATGTTTTTTAAACAAAAAAACAAATCTCCCATACACACTCGAACGATTAATGACCGAGCGAGCGACCGGACCGGGATGTTAAGGAACAGTGGGTCAAAAAAAAAACTTATAAATAGGGGTTTCTTTTCCCTATTAAATCGCATCTCTATTTTCGCTTTTGAAGCGGTTCAATCATTTTTATCCACAGAAGGAACTAGTTCCATAGTTCCCTTTTTTCAATCGTAAGCGATGAACTAAATCGTTCAATCGTAGACTAGGTGAACTATAGCAAAAGGTTTTTTTCTTTTCCCTATTAAATCTTATTCTCGCTTCTGTAGCGGTTCAATCTATTTTAGGTTCTCTCCACAAAAGTAACTAGTTCCACAGCTCCGTTCTAGTTCAATCGTGAGCGGGGAGATATAAAGGAGCGATTTAATGAAAATGAACTAGGTGATCTAACGCAAAAATGAACGACGCCAGTAAAAATAACTAGATTAACTAAAAAAACCAGACCTAAAACTGTTCGTTCCTATTGCGAAATACTTTCTTTGAACTTGATCGTGACGGAACTACTCAGAATCGGGACATTTCATTGCTGAAGAGATTTGATCATTTTCCGTGCGACAGCAAACGGAACTAGATTTCAGGAAGGATCTGAATAAACGATTGGGTTAAAGGAACTTCAGTGAACGATAGCAAAAAAGGCAAAGACTGTAGCAAAGGGAATTACTTACTTAGCTGGCTTGTGACAGAACATTTGTTTCATAAGCCGAGCTTAAAAAAGATTTCCAGCGCTTCGGTCTTGCGTGCAGCTCTACCAATTTGAAAGATCATGTTTCGATATGTTCTCTTCCACTGGATCTTTCCATCTAATTCGTTGCCTTCCATTTCTGCGTGAGCTGAGGGAATTAGATGAACCAAAACAACCATATCTAGTACCGATCGTTCCAATTTCGGAATAGTTAATTTGAACTAGGTCGTGACGGAAGCACCCAACACTATTTAATTCCTGAATCAGCTCGATCATTTTCATTGTTCTCAGCAAACGGAACTAGGTTAATTCGGTGGAACGATTGGGTCAAAAGGAGCAAAGTGGAAAGACCGGAGCAAAAGAAACTTGGTGTACGAATGAAATCGGACTTAGTTCCGATCGTTCCTTTTGTGGAATAGTTTCTATGAACCATTAACTTTGCTATTAAAGTCACTACATTTTTTAGACACATTTTCAAAATATATTTTTTGTTATCGACTAGGAGAACGAAAGCAAAAATTAACGTCTGGAGCTACAGGAACTTGAAATCGGACCTAGTTCCAATCAATCTGTTTGCGGAATTTTTTAGATACATTTTCAATATATATTTCTTCTTGTAGACAAGGAGAACGAAAGAAAAATAAACGTCTGGATCTACAGGAACTAGAAATCGGATCTAGTTCCAATCGATCCATTTGCGGAATTTTTTAGATACATTTCCAATATATATATTTTCTTGTAGACTAGGAGAACGAGAGAATAATGAACGTCAGGAGCAAAAGTAACCAGAAATCAAACCTTTTTCCGACAGTTCCTTTTGCGTAATAGGATAAGACAACCGTCTGAGGATGCCGGAGGAGTGAAGAGGCCGATAAGGTGGTAAAGGAAGTGAGTAAGAATATCGCTAAGCTCACAACAAGAAAGAAACAGAAATCGAACCTTGTTCCGACCTTTCCTTTTGCAGAATAGTTCCTTTGAAGTAACTCGTGGCGGAACTTCAAACATCTACTATTAGAAACTCGAATTTTGTTTAGATACCTTTTCAATACTTATTATACAATTTTTTGTATATTTTTCTTATAAAAATATTTTTAATATTTGAAATTTTTCTTATAATTTTTATGTTTTATTTTTCACATAGGAAAACACTTATTAACAATGGTCCTTCGAGCCGGATCAGTGACTCATATTGAAGAAAATAAATATCCACATAAATGCTGAAGATCTTGCACTCGCGTCGACAGAAACTCTGTAGTTAGTGCTTCGAGCACCTGGGGAAGATTGTCAGTCGCCTAGTGGGCACTTCCCAGGTGGTGGGTATAAGGAAGGTGGAAGCAAAAACTGGAAAAGAAAAACCTGCTGAACATGTGGGTGTAGCAAATTGAGGCTCAGAAGCATTACTTCATCGGAAACGGCGAAGGAGATTAGGTCTTCGGAAGAACAGACAAACACCGAACTCGCAAAAATGAAAAGAGCTTCCCATCGACTTATAGCAAGAGAAGGCATAGCCCAACCGAAGTCTAAGAAGATCGGCATGGAAATTCATAGACTGAAAATGGCGAAGTCGACTATAATATCAAGAAGACGAGCACTGCATCCGAACCCTCCGTGACACTCCAATATGACTAACCGGAATTCAAGAAACGAAAGAGACAGCGGCAACAGATAGTAAGGAGCCGCCGTCTTATGCAAAGGTGCCGTAAAAGAGACGAGCTCTGTTATGCAGTGATCGACGAAAACAGCGCGTCTACAAAACTATGAAAGGAGACCAATAAGGAGGTGAAGGATCGGCTGTAAGAAGGACCCCATTGATCTGGATAGCTGCAATTTCAAGGGGAACTATCTAATTCTAGAGTTTGAGTCATCAAAGAGCATAGAAGGCCTGAGATAACTAGTGGCAGACATTTTCCAAATAAATGGGACAATCAAGCTTAAGCTGGTGAGGAAACAGAAACATCCTCAACTACAAAAATCAACGTTTTTTCTCAGGGGTTGAGGTCGCGAGTTCACGACAGTTCACGACACGACGTTCTAAGACTTTGGTCTGCATAGCAAGGCATTGCTGGCGAAGAAGTTGGAAGCCTTGTACATGGAGGAAGGACCCCATCGATCTGGATAAATTCGAATGGGCATTATCTAATGCTAGAATTCAAGTCACCAAAGAGCATAGAAGCCCTGAGAAAACTAATAAGCGAGAATTGTCGCGAGATAATCATTCTTAATCAGGGGAGGAAAATAGGCATTCTTCAATTACAAAAGATAACAGTCTTCGTGATAGGTTGGGGTAGCGAGTTTACGATAGAACGCATGTTCGAAGTTCTTGGTCTGCAGAACAAGACGCTGCTGGTGAAGAAGTAGAAAGTCATTCATAGGAAGCAGAACAAAGAGGTGACTCTCCTTGTGGTACACCTAAACAGGTCTACACTGGTAAGACTGGTCAAGACAACGCTGTCTATTTCGGGATTGGGAAGACAAGGAGAAGAGGAAGCCACAAAAAGTAGCGTGGATGAAATACACAGCAACAAAAGTGAGGAACCGAGAAGAAGATGAACGACTCCCAAGATTGTCGTTTATTAGAGGGCAATTGATAATAGAGCCTTCCGGATAAACCTCCATCAGAGTGAGACGTAAACAATTATTCTGAGGGAAAAACAAATCGGAAGTAATATACACATCTTGCTAATCCAGAAAACTTGGACTGTTAAAAACCGACTCCCAAGAGGATCGTTTATTGGAGGGCATTTTACAGATGTCTTCCAAATAAACATCGATTGGAGTAAGAAGACACCAATGGCTCTGATAGAAAAAACAATCAAAGGTAATATACACATCGGGCTAATCCAGAAACCTTGGACTGTTAATAACAAGCAAATACAGCTTCCCGACATAGGGCATATGCATGATTTGTCAACATTTACCTAGTCCAGTGGAACTCGCCGATACCACCACCAATGGCGGAGCTGCCGCAACTGGTGAGGAAACTATCGGTCAAGAGGGTGTAAATTTCAATACTTTAAAAAAAATAATATTTTTCATCGGAAAAAATCCAATATTTAATTTATTAAATAATTTTAAAAATTATTTTTTATTACAAATTTTTAGTCCCTTTTGTCCCACTGTGCAAACTGCATTCATTCTTTAGCATTTTTTGCAATCAAAAATAGTTGTTATTGCTGTTGTTGTAAATGCAGATATACGTATGGTTGTTTTTTGTCATTGTTGTTTTTGCTGCTGTTGTTGTTATTGTGTTAATGCTACCTCTTCTGTTAGACACAAGTAGTTGTTGTAGTAATGGTCAATTCTGTTATTGCTATTGTTGTTGTTGCTGTTATTGCTCTATTGCTCTTATAATCAAAATGCATTTTAAACTGCACTGCACTTGGCCATAAAAACACACATAAAGGCTGACAAACACACACGCACAAACTCATAGAATCACATACACAAATCTTCACACACGCTCACTCGTACACATACTCTCATACACACATCAACAAAAACGCACAAGTTTATCTATTTGTATGCGAATTTGTTGCACAAGTTTTTCTTCTCTATTATTATTATAATGTGCAGTTGCATAGGGTTGTGTGTATGTGTGCGTCTGTATGTATGTGTGTAAGTGTATCTATGCCTACTACAACAAAATACTAAAAATCCTATTGAAATAAAATCTACAAAAATACGTTGTTGTCTGTTTGTAGTTGAGAGTGTGTGCGTGTGAGTGCCTATGTGTGTTTAAACAATGTCCGGCTGTGTATTTTTGTTGTTCTGTCGTCATTCTCATCGTCTGGTACCGGTACCCGAAGCCTAAAAGTCTGCTGTACATATGCATATAAATGTTTCATAACAAAATGCATTTTATTTTATAGAAAAACATACAAGCGCACATATCAACAATGCACATTTTTATTTGCGAGGGGTAGATTGATTAGGAGGGTGATTTGATGGAATTTTGAAAACGAAAATAAAAAAACAGTGAGCGGAGCAGTATAGTCGGATGGGGCCGACCATATGATACCCTACACAATTTCCACGAAAATCTAACTTTATGTGGTTCTATAAGCTTAGCTTGGGCAATATTTCGTGATATTTGCAACCTCTTGACCGACCCCCAGTCGGTATTTTTATAGAAGCAATTTTCAATATTTTCCTTTAAAGAAAATTGTCAATACATATTAAAAACCAGTAAGGAAAGTAGTAAAGTCGGACTGGGCCGACTATATGATACCCTTCACCACTTTGGGTATATTCTACATATGTATCCTTACAATTGTATGTCAATGTTCCCTCGAAGGAAGAAACTCATGTCCTTCTGCAACCTATGATAAATTTAATTTCATTCGGGCAGATTTAGAATCGTCTGCGTACCATGGGACAAACTTATGGAAAACGATTTATAGAAAAATTGATACACGCTATTTGGGAGCTATATCTAAATCTGAACGGATCTTAACGAAACTTAGCACACATCATTCTAAAATCAATTCAGTACGCTATGCCATATTTCGTGCAAATCGAAGCATATTTGGGGACTTTGCCAAATTTCGTGCAAATCGAAAGATATATAGGTACTTTGATGCACCATTTACCTAAAATCGAACAAAAATAGATATGGGAGCTATATCTAAATCCGAATCGATTTTCATGAAACTTGGTAGACATCACTCTAGGCTCAATTCAGTACACTATGCCAAATTTCGTGGAAATCGAAATATATATTAGGACTTTTATACACCATTTACCTTAAATCGGACGAAAATATATATGGAGCTATATCTAAATCTGAACCGATTTTCACGAAATTTAATACACATCGTTCTAAATGTATTTCAGTACGCTATGCCAAATTTCATGTAAATCAGAGGATATGAAGAGACTTTGGTGCACCATTTACCTTAAATCGGACTAAAATATATATGGGAGCTATATCTAAATCTGAACCTGCACGCAACTTGTCGCACATTATAATTTAGGCTGAATTCAGTAAGCTGTGCCAAATTTCGTGTAAATCGCTATGCCAAATTTCGTGAAACTCGGAGGATATATGGGGACTTTGGTGCAATAATTACCTAACATCGGACGAAAATATCTATGGGAGCTATATCTATATCTGAACGGATCTTCACGAAACTTAGCACACATCATTCAAGGCTTAATTCAGTACGCTGTGCCAAATTTCGTGCAAATCGAAGGATATTTAGGGACATCGTTACACCATTTACCTTAAATCGTACTAAAATATATATAGGAGCTATATCGAAATCTAAACCGATTTTCACGAAATTTAACACACATCACCCTAGACTCATTTCAGTACGCTGTGCCAAATTTCGTGCAAATCGAAAGATATTTAGGTACGTTGGTGCACCATTTACCTTAAATCGGACTAAAATATATATAGGAGCTATATCGAAATCTTAACCGATTTTCACGAAATTTAACACACATAACTCTGGACTCAATTCAGTACTCTATGCCAAATTTCGTGCAAATCGAAGGATATATAGGGACTTTGTTGCACTATTTACCTAAAATCGAACAAAAATAGATATGGGATCTATAGCTAAATCCGAACCGATTTTCACGAAATTTAACACGCATTGTTCTAGACTTAATTTATTATGCTGTGCAAAATTTCGTGAAAATCGAAAGTCATATAGGGACTTTGGGGCAACATTTACCCTAAATCTGACGAAAATATATATGGCAGCTATATCTAAATCTGAACCGATTTTCAAGAAACTTAGCACACATCATTCTAGGCTTAATTCAGTACTCTATGCCAAATTTCATCCAAATCGAAAAATATATAGCGTCTTTGGTGAACCATTTTCATTAAATCGGACGAAAATATATATGGGATCTATATCTAAATCCGAACCGATTGCCATGAAATTTAACACACGTCTTCCTAGCCATAATTCAGAACGCTATGCCAAATTTCATGCAAATCGAAGGATATAAAGGGACTTTGGTGCACTATTTACCTAAAATCGGACGAAAATATATATGGGAGGTATATCTAAATCTGAAACGATGTTTCCGAAACTCACCGCTTATCATTCTAGACTCAATTCAGTAAGCTGTGCAAATCGAAAGATATAAAGGGACTTTGGTCCACCATTCGGACGAATATATATGTGGGAGCTATATTTTAATATGAACCGATTTTTCCCAATTTCAATAGGGTTCGTCCTTGGGCCGAATAAGTGACCTATGCCACGTTTCATCCAATTCGAATGACAAATGCGACCTGTACTTTGTTTACAATTTAACATGGACAGACAGACGGACGGACGGGCATGCATAAATCGACTTAAAAAGTGATTCTATGCATATTCCCAAAAGGAATCATGTGTCTATCTCGTTTCCTTTGGCCTGTTACAAACATATGCACAAAGACATAATACCCTGTACCACAGTTTGGTGAAGGGTATAAAAACAGTGAGCGGAGCAGTGTAGTCGGGCGGGGCCGACCATATGATACCCTACACCACTTCCACGAAAATCTAACTTTATGTGATTCTATAATCTTAGCTTGGGCAATATTTCGCGATATTTGCACCCTCTTGACCGACGGGAGGTCAACAAATATTACTAATATTCAGTACAGCCCTTCTAATTAATTGTCCAGATTCCCTTCACCGTGGGTTGTGTTGTGATGTTTTGGCTGGCCTATAGATCGACTCGAAAAAACACAAAAAAATAAGTTTTCAGTCTATTTCATCCCAAAATGATTATCTGATCATCACCAAAAATTCTAGGCGTTCTCCTTGGCCACAACGTGGAAGCTCATGGAACAGTTCAAAGCGATCAGCGCTATATTTCCGACCTCTAATGTGGTAATGGGTTACTAAATAATATATGAATACGTAAGCACCTGTAAATATTTAAGTGTAACTCCTGAGTACATCCGACCATATAATTGGTACCAATTTAAAGGTCAACCACTCCCCTTGGATATACTATCAACTTCTAGGGTCTATGTCCCTCAGGGGTAAAAATATTTGCTTCGGAATACACATATTGTTACTTTTCACACAAAAGTCAGCGTCCATTTGACCCGCTAAATATTGACCGATATTTATCAAAACCGGCATGCTTATTCTTGGCCCGATCCCCTTCTCACGATGTTCGAGCCATAATTACGGCCTCTGAAGCGACCAGAAAACCCGACAAAAATTAAGTATTTGGTCCATTTCAGCCCCTAAATATTAACCGATCTTTACCAAAACCAATAGGGGTCTTCATTGACCACAACCGATCCTACAAGCAAATTTTCGTGAAGATTGGTCCATAACTGTGGTCTGTATCGTGTTTACAAATTATAATGGACAGACGGACGAACGGACACACATGTCTAGCTAGTCGAGATATGACGATCGGTATACTTAAAGGTGGGTCTAGGATCAATATTTCTCTGCGTTACAAACTCTTGGGACTGCACAAAGCTATAATACCCTGACAACATAGTTGTGTCGGTTATAAATATTATTTCCCAAACCTCTGCAACCAACCCCCATTTAATTCGAAATAAAAATTGAAAAATTTCCTGAACTTTTAACCGTAGTTTGAAGCAAATTTGATGCAATTTTTTGCCACCTATCACAGCACAAAGAGACAAGTGGGTGGTCAACATACAAATATATGGAAATACATGCATATGTCTCTGTGTAGCCATGGCCACGTGATGAAATCTGTGTGCCTGTGTGTGTGTGCGTGTGTGCAGTAAACTGCATATAAATGCATTTTTTGTCTGGACACATGCAACCATCTCTCTGTGCATGCATCCATGTTTTGTTTTGTTTGAATGTGTTGTTGTATAGTTGCATAGCTTGAGCTAGGTGTCTATGTTTGTAGAACATTAGCTCCAGCGTGTATATGTGTGTGTGCATGGATTTTTTATAATGCAAATAGATAGGTTTTACAACTAAAATTGACTCTTTATTTTATCGTTCGTTTTTATTATATGTTGTATATACATATTTTATTTTATTTGATTTTAGTGAGTGTGTAGGTATGTGTGTGTGCATGTGGGTTTTTATATGCATAGCTATGTAATGGCGTATGTATGTTGTTTTTTGTAATTTATTTATATATTTAGTTATATATTGGAAGTTTTGTAGCATTTCTCTATGTGCGTATGCAGCAGCAAAAAACATCGGAGGCAGTGATGGTGTCAGTGATGGTGTGGTTAGTGGCAGCAATTTGGTGGCTGAAATATTTAGGGCCTAACAAAAAAATGACACACATACATTCATACGAAGAGTTAAAAGGACCATTTGATGCACTATAGTAAAAAATCGGAATCCTTAAAAAATATATACAGCTCGGATTAATTATACGAGATAGACCCATAGTTACTTTTGAGAATATGCATAGAATCATTTTCTGAGTCGATTAATGCATGTCCGTCCGTCTGTCTATCCATGTTTAATAGTAAACAAACTAAAGGTCGCATTTATCATCCGATTTGAATGAAATTTGGCACAGCTCATTTATTTGGGCCAAGGACGAACTCTATTGAAGTTGGGAAAAATCGGTTCAGATTTAGATGTAGCTCCCATATATATTTTCGTACGATTTAAGGTCCCTATATATCTTTCGATTTGTACGAAATTTGCCACAGCGTACTGAATTAAGTCTAGAATGATGTGTGGTAAATTTCATGAAAATCGGTTCAGATTTAATGTAAATGGTGCACCACAGTCCCTACATATCTTAGGATTTGCACAAAATTTAGCATAGCGTAATAAATTGTGTCCCCAATCTATCCGGGGAGCGAATATCGATTCGGATCATTACCTTGTGGCAGCCAAGGTTCGCACCCGTCCTAATGTACCAGCAAAGGTGCGATCTAATGTAACACGGAAATTTGACGTCGAAAGGCTGCAAACACAAGTGATAGCAGAAGCCCACTCCGCTCAACTTACCTAACTGCTTGACGAAAACACCCCTTGTCCCGATGATAATATAAAAGCACAGTGGCAAAGAATTGCCCACTCCCTACGAACTGCAGCAAAAAGCAACACTTGGGTACCAAAGACCATCATCAAGAAATCCGTGGTACGATCATGAAAGTCGTAATGCTACTGATATGAAAGACGCAGCGTATAGGGCAACCCTGCGGACAGTAGCAACACGTAATGCGATGGAGAACTATCGGGTGAAAAGGTATTTTCAGAAAAAAGAACAAAAAAACGTGAGCGTGAGCAAATCGAGATATACAGGAGTCAGAATGAAGTCCGAAAATGTTGCTAACGAGTAAAGCACCAAACCGAAGGCTTTGGTGCAGGCACATCCTCCTGTAGCGAAGAAGAAGGAAACCTGGTGACAGATACAGACATCTTGCTGAGGATCTGGAAGAAGCATTTTGCAAAACTTTTGGTATGAAATAGTAACGGTAAAGAAGATACCCCAGAACAAATATAAGATGACGGTATAGATTGTATTCCACCTGGCCATGATGAGGTCAGAATATCTATTAATCGACTGAAGAACAATAAAGCAGCAGGAGCCGATGGGTTACCAGCCGTACTATTCAAGACTGGTGGTCAGAAGCTGGTCAGGAGCATGCACCAGCTGATTAGTACAATTTGGCTAGAGGAATGCATACCCAATGAGTGGAACCTCAGCGTCCTGCGTCCCGTGCACAAAAAAGGAGACATGTCGATATGTGCCAACTATAGAGGAATTAGCCTTCTTCCTATCGCCTTCTTCCTATGCTGTGTGAACGATTGAGGCAAATGGTCAATGATATTATTGTACCATAACAATGCGGCTTCAGACCTGGCAAATCCACCATTGACCAGATTTTCACTCTGCGCCAAATGCTGGAAAACCCACGAAAAACACATCGACACATACCACCTACTCGTCGACTCTTAAGCCGCATTCGACAGCCCTATCCGTTCAGAGGTGTATAAAGCCATGTCTGCGTTTGACATTCCTGGAAAATTAATTCGGCTATGCAGGATAACTTTAACTGGCACAAGCTCAGCAGTTAAAGTCGGAAAGGACCTCTCGGAACCCTTTAATATAGAACGAGGATTCAGACAAGTGACAGTTTGTCGTGTGACCTTTCTAACATCCTGCTGGAAAAGGTCATACGAGATGCAAAGGTGAACAGAAATTGCATTCTGTATACCAAACAACACATGCTGCTCGCCTACTCCGATGACATCGACATAATGGGTCGAACACTGAGAGCGTTAACAGCCACCTTTGAACAAATTGAGAAGGAGTCTGCCAAAGTGGGTCTGGTAG
>NW_026879660.1:0-27510 GCF_032173495.1 Musca vetustissima | reverse complement strand
TTCAAGGACCTTTATAAGCGTCGATCTTTAAATAATATTTTTTCAAGGACATTACTAAGCGTAGATATTTTAAATGAAATTGTTCAAGGACCTTTATAAGCGTGGATCTTTAAATGAAATTGCTAAAGGACCTTTATAAGCGTTAATCTTTAAATGCAATTTTTCAAGGACCTTTATAAGCGTGGATCTTTAAATGAAATTGCTAAAGGACCTTTATAAGCGTTGATCTTTAAATGCAATTTTTCAAGGACCTTTATAAGCGTGGATCTTTAAATGAAATTGTTCAAGGACTTCGGCATGAAGCGTGGATTTTTATATCCTTCACCACATTGTGGTACAGAGTATTATGTCTGTGTGCATATGTTAGTTACAGGGAAAAGGAAACGAGATAGACCCATAGTACCTTTTGAGAATATGCATAGAAACACTTTCTGAGTCGATTTATGCATGTCCGTCTGTTGATGTTAAATTGTAAACTAAGCACAGGTCGTATTTATCATTCGATTTGAGAAAACTTTAGCACAACTCATTTATTTGACCAAAGGACGAACCCTATTGAAATTGGTAAAAATCGGTTTAAATTTATATATAGCTCCCATATATACATTTTCGTCCGATTTAAGGTAAATGGTGCACCAAAGTCCCTATATATCTTTCGATTTGCACAAAATTTCGCACAGCGTAGTGAATTAGGTCTAGATTCAAGTGTGTCAAGTTTCGTAAATATCGGTTCAGCTATAGATATAGCTCCCATATATATTTTCGTCCGATTTAAGGTAAATGGTACACCAATGTCCTTATTTATCTTTCGATTTGCCCAAAATTTCGCACAGCGTATTGAATTAGGTCTAGAATGATGTGTGTCAAGTTTCGTGAAAATCGGTTCAGATTTAGATATAGCTCCCATTTATCTTTTCTTTCGATTTTATGTAAATTGTGCACCAAAGTCCATATATGTCCTTCGATTTGCACGAAATTTGGCATAGTGCACTGGATTCAGTCTAGGATGAAGAGTGCTAAGTTTCGGAAAAATCGGTTCAGATTTCGATATAGCTCCATATATATATTTTCGTCCGATTTTATGTAAAAGGTGCACCAAAGTTCCTTTATATCCTTTGGTTTTCATGAAATTTGGCATAGTGTACGGAATTGCGTCCAGAATGATGTGCGGTAAGTTTCGGAATAATCGACATACATATATATTTGTCCGATTTTACCAAACACCTAATGTTTGTCCGATTAACAGGAAATTTTGCACAACAAATTGAGACTTAAATGGCGTTATTGCGTTTTGTTGAAATTGGCACAGATGCAGCCATAGCTTCCATATGTATATCGAACGGGTGTCTAATTGAAATTACATTTTTACCAGTGCAGCGTACCGAATAGCGGGAATCAATTTTGCTATAAATAGTTTTCCATAAATTTGTCCCGTGGTTCACAGACGATTCTAAATCTGCCCGAATGAAATTAAATTTATCATAGGTTGCAGAAAGACATGAGTATGTTCCTTCGAGGGAACATTGACATGCAATTGTAAGGATACATATGTACAATATACCCAAAGTTTTGAAGGGTATCATATAGTCGGCCCAGTCCGACTTTACTACTTTCATTAATGGTTTTAATTATATTTTTATTCCCAGGGAAAACTATAAAAATACGTTTATCGAAACTACCCTTTGTTGGGTTATAAACACATCTCTCCTTAAATGGTCGTTGAAAACAGAGTTTTTAGAAAAATCTACGTCTTTTCTAGTCGTTGAAAAAATATTCATTAACAAATCTACGCCTTGTCTGGTCCTTGAAAAATATTCTTTAAAAATCTACGTTGTGTCTGGTCCTTAAAAAAAATACTCTTTGAAAAGTTTGTGCCTTGTCTGGTCCCTAAAAAATACTCTTTGAAAAATCTGTGCCTTGTCTGGTCCATGAAAAAATATTCTAAAGCCATTTTTTATTATTTCAAGATATTTTCTTTCATAAAATGTCCTGCCCACCCTAAGGTACTTGTTTTAGTAGTTATAGTTTCATGGGTTTATTTTACTGTAATTTAATAACGTTTATTATGTGAAACTTTCACATAATTTAGGCACTTCAAGTAATTTCATTAGAAGTTCCAGGTTATTTCTTTTTCTCAGCACTACTACTATCATCACCAGTACAACAACAATGTACCCTTACTGTTTATTTGTTTTCGAGTGTTTATTATTCATTGTCGCTTTCCAGCTTTTGTACGTATTTTATTTTTGGCAACGGAACATAACTCTTATAAAGCTGTCAGCAACAAGCGTAATTTTCTTCAAACAAAAAATGAAATAAACAGACAAAACACGCACACACACACATTATAAGGAAAAACCAAATATAATAAAACAGCAACAAAGGATGTATAGGTAGTGAAAACAAAAACATGGAAAATGAAATCAATGTTAAGTAACTACAAAGCTATAGTAAAGAAGAAAATTGAAAAACAAGGAAAGAAATAAAAAGGAGAACAAAAAAGAAAGGCAAAAACATTGGGGAAAATATTTATGGCGGGATAGAGGAAATAAAAGCACCCACAACACCATTTCCCAAAGGAAACCTATTGAAGGCCTACTATATACATAAGACCTTTGAAAGCCCTTTCCATTGAAAAAAATAAAAAAATATACTGTGCTTTTAAACAATTCATTAAAAAAGTTAAAAAAATGAATCTACGCCTATTATAGTCCTTGAAAAAAACTATTTTTTGAAAAAAATTTAAAAAATCTGTTAACTGAAAAAAATAAAAAATCCGTTAACTGAAAAAAATATATATTTTAAAAAATACACTCCTTCTCTTATGGGTAAAAAATGCGCTTCTGTTGAACAACAATCTTCAAATATTCGTTTCTATTTGAAGATTGCTTTTTTAAAAAAAACGAATGATTTTAGAAATGGTGTAAAAACCCAAAAAAATTAAATTGAGCCCTTTTGAGGTTCGCTATAAACTTGTGCTTACTGTTGTTGCTATTCCTGCTGATTTTATTGTTTCCTTTAGGTAAGTCTCTCGAACAACAACATCATACAACTTTGGTGTTTATTTTTTTACTTTCCCTATTGTTTCATTACATGTCTGGCCTTTGCTTCAGACACACACACCTACACCTTCGTGCAAAATAAACAAAGTCTAAGACTGGGTGTTATGTTTGGCAAACACTCTTTGGAAAACTGAAACAACAAAGAAAATTTATTAAAAATAAAATAACAACAACAATGTCGATTTGTTGTTTTCTTCTGGCGGTAGTAACAACAAACTTTTTTTGTTGCCAGTAAGTAGCAAAACTAACATTGCAACAATGAATAAGAAAGAGAGCATCTCTTGATGCTAACTTATGGTGTACAAAACGAAAAACACAAACTTTTCTTTTAAGTCCAAAAGGTACAGGGGCAACAATGAATGAAAGGAGAACCTACATACATCCGTTTCCTAAAAATACAAAAGGATGTTTTGTAGGTGCAAGTGTTTCGGTGTTTAGTTTCTGTGTGTGTATTTTTTTTTTTTTTTTTTGTTGCCTGAGTGACTGTTACAATGAGCCTGTGTAGAGGTGTATAGTTCAGGTAATTTAATGACTTTAGAACTTTGTTTAAGTTTCTTTAGGGGGCGTTTTGCCGGGACCTTGTTATTTTTTGCTCCCCTTGTGTTATAGTTTCTTGTAGTTTTCGTACATATGGTTTTCATTGATACAATACATCTGTGTCCTTTGAAAAAAAACAGGTTTTCACTTTGAAAGTAGTTGTTTTATTTATGGAACTTTTGTCATCATCGTGGGTATGGTTTTAACTAACTGAGTTTGTTGTTGTTTTGTTCTAAACAGATGTGCCTTTTAATGTGTTGCAAATATATATAAATTCAAAAGTTTAAGTTTTCTATGTTTTTTTTTTTTTTTTTTTTGTAGTTGAATTCAATATTAAATATATAACCTCTTTTAGTTTCTTGTGAAAAAAGTTGCATTTACAGTATAGTGCATAATTGCAAGGCGGTGGCACAGTATTTGGGAAACTGGGAGGGAGAAGATAAATAAAATTAAAAAATAAAGATTCTTTAAAAATATCTACGTTTCTGCTGAATGTTGGAAACATTTAAAAAAATAAATAAAGATCCGCCATATGGCTAATTTTTATGCGAAGTCAATAATCATAGTTCATACGAGAGCCAGGCATGTATCTTGAAAAAAAAAATATTTTAAAAAGTCCACGCTTCTAATAGCATCGAAAAAATATTTTTAAAAGTTTACATCGATTATAGCTTTGAAAAAGTGTTTTTTTTTAATCAACGATCTTTATAACTGTTTAATTTGTATACCCTTCACAACACTGTGGTACAGGGTATTATGTCTTTGTGCATATATTTGTAACAGGCAAAAGGAAACGAGACAGACGCATGATTACTTTTGAGAATATGCATAGAATCACTTTCTCAGTCGATTTATGCATGTCCGTCCGTCTGTCCGTCTGTAGATGGTAAATTGTAAACAATGCGACCTGTACGCATTTACGATCCGATTTGGATGAAATTTGGCACAAGTCACTTGTTTGGCCCAAGGACGAACCCTATTGAAATTGAAGAAAATCAGTTCAGATTTAGATATAGCTCCCGTATATAGTTTCGTCCGATTTAAGGTAAAAGGGGCACCAAAGTCCCTATATACCTTTCGATTTGTACGAAATTTGGCATAGGATACTGAATTAGGTCCAAAATGATGCGTGCTAAGTTTGGTGAAAATCGGGTCAGATTTAGATATAACTCCCATATATATTTTCGTTCGATTTAAGGTAAATGGGGCTCCAAAATCCCTATAAATCTTTCGATTTGCGCGAAATTTGGCATAGGGTACTGAATTAGGTTCGTTAAAATCGGGTCAGATTGATTTTATGTAAAAGGTGCACCAAAGTCCCTATATATCTTTCGATTTGCGCTAAATTTTAAATAGTGTACTGAATTAAGAGTAGAATGATGTGTGTTAAGTTTCGTGAAAATCGGTTCAGATTTAGATATAGCTCCCATATATATTTTCGTACGATTTAATGTAAATGGTACACCAAAGACCCTATATATTCTTCGATTTGGACTAAATTTGGCATAGCGTACCGAATTGGGTCTAGAATGATGTGTGCTATGTTTTTTGAAAATCGGTTCAGATTAATATATAGCCTTATATATATTTCGTCTGATTTAATGTAAATGGTGCACCAAAGTCCGAATGTATCTTTCGATTTGCACGAAAATTGGCATAGCGTACCTAATTGAGTCTAGAATGATGTGTGCTGAGTTTCGTGAAGATCAGTTCGTGAAGATCGGTCGGATTGATACGAAAGTTCGGAATACCGAATAGCGTGTTTTTTAAATCCACGGCCATAAGAATCCTTGAAAAAATATATTTTTTAAAAATCCATGTTGTTTGCAATCCTCGAAAAAATATGTTTTACAAATCCAAGACTTCTGTCGTCCTGAAAAAAATATTTTTTACAAATCCACGTCCATTATAGGCCTTGAAAAATAGTTTTTTAATTCACTCCTTTTACAGTCCTCAAAATTATATTTTTTTAATATACGCCTTTTAAAGGCCCCATTTTTTTTTTAAACCATGCCTTATAAAAATATATATTGTTTTAAATCCACACATTTTATAGTCGTTGGATTTTTTTTTAAATCCACGCCTATTATAGCCATTTTTAGTCCTTTGAAATCCACGCCTTAATAAAAATCGCTAAAAAAATGATTTTTTAAATACACAGCGCTTTTAATCTTTGAAATGTGTTTTTTTAATGTCAAATAAATATTTTTTCCAAACCAGGCTTTGTTATTTATCAATAAATATTACAAAAATATATTTTTATTCTCGTAATACTGTACTTTGTGCCTTATGCACTGCCGTTGCATTTGTGCATGACATCCACCCCCTTGGCTTTTTTATATGTTTATAGCTGTCGCGTGTTAAAATGTTCTCTGTTTCTTTGCAGTTTGTTTTCAATAGAGTTTTTTTTTTGTTTTATTTTCTCGAAATGAACATAAACGTGAACAAAACGCGAGCATAGCAAGCCTTACAAAGTTCAACTGCAAAAGAAAAAAACACGCACAACAACAACAAATTGCATTGCATAAACTTTTCGACTTTTCATTGTGGCGTACAAAAAAAAAAAAACAAAAACATATTGCGCACACAATTTGTACAAATAATAAAAAGAACACACACAAGAATAATTCCAACAAAAGAACGCAAAGAGTTTTTACTGTTTGTGACCGGCTACAGAAAAAACGACGAAGAAGAACAAAACTAGCCAGCCTGCCTGCCATTGCCACCAAAGGCCCAAGGCATAGACGCAAGCGACCTTGTAGGCTGCCTTCAACAACAACTAGAAGACGATGCCTCCTTGCATTTTATTTTTGAAAACTTAATTTTGCAATGTGATTTAATTGTATTTCTTACTTCCACTAGGTTTTCCATTTTTTATTTCTTGCTGAGAAAATTCTATTAAAAATTAGAATCGTAAGTCATGTTGTTCGGGGTGGCAAACAAAAAGTTAATGTAACAGCTTTCGTTACTATTAAATTTGTGTGTTTCCTTCACTTTTTCATCTTAATAGTTGACATGTTGTTGAAAAGATTTCCCTTTTTAAATGTCACTCGATGTCTAGAGAGCGAGCGAGCGACAGAACTTCATTGCATAAAAGGCAAAATGGCAACTAACTTCTGTCGGAGCATAGAATATTTGCTGCAACATAGCATCAAGTTTTTTTCTTCTTCTTCTTCTTTAATTTAATGAGTTTGACAAATTTTTACATAGATTGTTACTAATTACTTTGAGTGCCATGGTCATAATAGTTTTTATTTTTTTCTACTTCTTCTTCGTTGTTGCTCCTGTGATTTTATTCTAACTTCAGAAAGAACAAAATGTTGCAATGAGGCAGGAACTTACATAAAAAAGGTAAAGAACTTATAAATTGCATATGTCAGTAAATGTCAACGAAATTTCAGGAAATACATTAAAAAAATATATTTTTGAAAAAAAAAATTTTTAAAGAACATTTTTTCAAGGACTATACAAGGCGTACATTTTTGAGGAATATTTTTTCAAGGATTATACAAGGCGTGGATATTTGAAGCATATTTTTCGAGGACCATACAAGGTTTGGATTTTTGAAGAATATTTTTTCAAGTACCAAAACAAGGCGTGGATTTTTAAAGAACATTTTTTCAAGGACTACCACAAGGCGTGGATTTTTTTAAAGAATATTTTTTCAAGGACTACCACAAGGCGTGGATTTTTTAAAGAAAATTTTTTCAAAGACTACCACAAGGTGTGGATTTTTTTAAAGAATATTTTTTCAAGGACTACCACAAGGCGTGGATTTTTTAAAGAATATATTTTTCAAGCACCAAAACAAGGCGTGGATTTTTTAAAGAATATTTTTTTCAAGCACCAAAACAAGGCGTGGATTTTTTAAAGAATATTTTTTTCAAGCACCAAAACAAGGCGTGGATTTTTTAAAGAATATTTTTTTCAAGCACCAAAACAAGGCGAGGATTTTTTAAAGAATATTTTTTTCAAGCACCAAAACAAGGCGTGGATTTTTTAAAGAATATTTTTTCAAGCACCAAAGCAAGGCGTGGATGTTTTTTGGATGTTAAGGACCAGACAAGGCGTGGATTTTTTAAAGATTATTTTTTCAAGGACCAGACAAGGCGTAGATTTTTTAAAGAATATTTTTTCAAGCACCAAAGCAAGGCGTGGATGTTTTTTGGATGTTAAGGACCAGACAAGGCGTGGATTTTTTAAAGATTATTTTTTCAAGGACCAGACAAGGCGTAGATTTTTTAAAGAATATTTTTTCAAGGGCCAGACAAGACGTAGATTTTTAAAAAATATTTTTTCAAGGACCAGACAAGGCGTAGATTTTTTAAAGAATATTTTTTCAAAGACCAGACAAGGCGTAGATTTTTTAAAGAATATTTTTTCAAAGACCAGACAAGGCGTAGATATTTTAAAGGATATTTTTTAAGGACCAGACAAGGCGTAGATATTTTAAAGGATATTTTTTAAGACCCAGACAAGGCGTAGATATTTTAAAGGATATTTTTTAAGGACCAGACAAGACGTAGATATTTTAAAGGATATTTTTTAAGGACCAGACAAGGCGTAGATATTTTAAAGGATATTTTTTAAGGACCATACAAGCGAAAAGTTTACTTCCTATAGGATATTATTGCCCATATAAATCCCTCGATACGCTGCAGCTTTTATCTTACCAGTTTTAACATCTTTATCATTTTCAAAATTTTGACTTACCTAGAATGAAAAGAGAAAATATAAAATAATTAGTATGTTTTATAATTAAATATTTAAAATTTTTATTATAAAAAAGCATTTATAAATTTTATTTCGAAAAAAAGTACTTAAACAATTTCAACCAAGATGTGGTTTTTTTACATCTAAGCCCCATTTCAAGAATCCCACATCTTAGTCAAATTTTATTTGACTTTCTACTACGAGCTGTAAGAAAACTTTCCTTTATCAAATTTCGTATTCTGTTTGGTATTTCAAAATAACCCCTTTTTCCTTGTATTTAAAACATCTACTCTGTTCATTTTAGTGTTTGAAGATCTTCATGACCAAAGCAGGGCAATGAAGGCGTTTTTACTGTTGCTCCCTTTTTAAATATTTATTTAGGTCTTATGCTCGCTCAAAAGAATGAACCAAAAATAAACAGCAACCGGAGCAACAAAAACAACAACGGCAAATATTCGAAAACTGTTCTCGTGTACAATTTCAAATACTACATCTCAAATATACAAGTACCAGGGTGAGAGAGTAGTTCCTTTGATCCTTTTTCACTTTTTTGGTAATATATCTACAACCGTTTGATTGGAGGGTATTGACTGGAAAATATTGGAAATAGCCCTTATGGAAAAGGCAAAAGCAAAAACTGGTAGCTTGAAAAAGTTTTCTTGTTGATATGGTTGTTTGTATATTCACGATATGGAAAGTCTCAAAAAGTGAAGAGAACCTTCTCAAATTTAACAAACAAAAGATTTACAACAATGTACGGACATACAGATATACATACATATGTAATGAATATTAGGTGGTAGGTATTTACCATAGAAGGTGTGGATTTTAAAAAAATTATTTGGATTTAAAAAATATTTTTTTGAAGGACCCTACAAGACGTCGATTTAAAAAAATGTGTTTGAGGGACCTTAGAAGGCGTGGATACTTAAAAAATATTGGATTGGTCCATATTAGCCTTAAGTGTCATATAAAAGGAGAATTAAAAAATAATCAAGAGCCGATTTGTTTGAAATTCATAATCCTTGTAATCAATTTTTATTTTGAAATATTATCCTAATATTGATTATCCTTCCTACCTACATGCCCTACCATTTGCCTGAACTTTCTTTCAAAGTGGGAAAAGTTTTGCGGCAAATTTTCCCATATATTTTTTCTTCGGTTTTCTCTACTAAAAATTTATGTACATACAACATACAGACGACATGAGTCTGTTTGTTCTTCAAGTGCCTGCGAATGAGTGCCTTGAGTAGCTCACAATCAAATAAGCTATGTTATGTAAAGCAAACACGAACAAACACACACATATCCTTGAAGTTGTTCATGACAGAAATTCAAAGCATTTAAATACAACCAGCAAAAGAAGCTGGTAGGGCGGAGATGGTAGCAGCATCACCACCATTTGTTTTATAAAATATATTCGTTGATTATTAGCTGCCTAGCTAACATTTCAATTTGATGAAAAAGTTTTTCAACAACAAACACCCACAATTCATTCGTCATACCAACCGACATCTGTACACACACACAATGAATGGTTGTGTTCCTTTTCCTCCCTAATATGGGGGTACCAACTTGTCAGGCAATAAGTTGTTGATGCTGGTTGTTTGACTGTTTAAGGTCCATTGTATGAAGCAAACTTAGCATGATGCGAATGTTTGTTTGGTACTAGTGTCGTTTGTTGTATTTCCTAACAACAACATGAATACGAACACCAATAATAAAGTTATTTAACTTAATATGTTTATTTTCCTTTTCACTACACATCAACAACAAAAGCAGAAAAAAACTACGACAAGCAGCAACAACAACAACTACAACATCAAAGTCAAAAATCCTCTTGAATATTTAAAACTTTCATTATGCAAAACATTTAGAGATTTGTTTTTACAGAATTAGTTGTTACTGCTGCTGGTTGGATGGTTGGGTGTTTTTGTACTGTGCGGGTTTGATGGTGCAGTGGTATGAAAAACAAACAAAATTATAACATTTATAAAATTTACATATATGCTTTGTATGAAGCTTAGAAAAATATTGGCAATAAATATCTTACATTGTATTGAGCTTAAAAAAATTACTTCATAAAATCCACACTTCACAAAAATAGTTCCATAAAAGATCGTAATCTATTCTATATTTTATCTTCAAAACCCCCCAAAAATTGTATTGAGCTAGAGAATTTATTATTTTAAAATCTAAACCAATAGCTTTATAAAAAAAATCTATGATAGAGCCCTTAAAAAAAATCTATTTTATTTTCTTCAAATAATTAAAATTGTATATATATAATATTTTTATAACCACTGTCCCAGAAAATATTCAAATTTTGAATTCTCATAAAATTAAAATACTTTAACATTCAACTTTGTTTTTCGTAAGGACCCTAATAAATGCTTCAATGAATAAGAATAACTTTTCCATTTGAGAAAGAAATTTATGTGCATAATTTTCAACTTGACCTTGTACTAAAAATTATTGGCAGAAAGGCCAAAAAAGTTCAGTAGGCCTTGGAAGACAATTAAGAAAAGTAAGGGGACACACTTGAACTAATAATGACCAGTGGCACTTAAAAACAACACATTTTGGGGATAATATCATACGTGAAGATAATAGAAAATACACTGGAATATAAAATTGGTTTTAATAAAAATTATTAAAAATTAGGACAACAAAAATATTTTGATAGGATTCCCAAATACGATTTTTTTATCTTTATAATATATTATATTTTTAAACGATATTTTTTTTAAATTCATGGTTAGGATGGCCCTCTAAACACAATTTAAAAATTCACGCTTCCTTCAACAAATCCACATACACGTAGTTCAGTTGAAAAATATTTGTTTAAATATCCATGCTAATGTGGGTCCTTTAAAAATATGTTTTTAATAAAACGCGCTTAAAATCTTTGTAATAATCCAAATTAAAAAAAAAATAATAATAACAATAAAAAAAATTTCATCCACGCTTATAAAGATCCTTTACAAAACATGTTTTAAAAACCATTCACGCTTATTTGGAACCTTTTTTGTCATAAAAAATAAACTTTTTTTAAATCCATATTTTGTTGGTTTAAAAAAATAGGCCCTTTTTTCCACTGTTCCTATCCAATTCTCTTTTGCAATAGTCAATCTCGTTGTGGCCTTTCATATCTTTATGACTTCATACAACCTAGTTTACTTTATAGTGACGATATTGTTTTTTTTTTTTTGCTAAAAACGGTAAAATTGCAGTACAATAGATTGAAAAGTCAATATCCAATATTGTCTTTAGTTGTTTCCATTTTTTTATTCTTTAGTTTCTGAATATTGATTTTATGAAAATTTATCTTTAACCTCTTTCAAGGGGAGGTAATATAGAAAAGAAACTAGGAATAATTGAATAAAGGGACAGGGAAATAGTGAATTGGAGAGATTCATCAATATTTTGAAGAAATTTAGAAATATTTAATTTTTTGTTTTAAAATTGTAAGTTTAACGTTTGATAAAAAATTTTTCCGTTATTTGTATTTGTATCCATTACCGTCATATAACATCAGAAGGCGTATGATAGAAAATTATTATTGTTCACAATTTTTTTTTGAAATTTTGAAAATTTGTTTACAATATTTTTATGGTAATGTACGTATATATTTTTAAATAAATATTTTTTAAAAATTATTATCCCTTCGCAATTTATATATGTGCAATAACAAATCCACCATCCTTGGTGTGAGGGTTATTCCTAACCAGTAACATATTTTATCGATTATTCACCAAACAAATATTCCTTTCAAAGTTTTCAACGACATTTATTTTCGAACGTGCCAAGTTTAAATGTTCACTCCATGGCGTCTTTTAATATAAAAATTATGCACTTTTTAAAAGTTACTTTTCCCATTTTACAATATCGAACGCAAATACAACAAAACCATGCACCATAGTTACCATACCTCAACAAATAACAAAAAAAGACGAAAAAACTTTCTGCAACGCCAACAAATAACCTCAAGAATCATGGAAAGGAAAAAAACTTTTTTAAATAAGTTTCTGTTTGATTTGTTCTTCGATGAGCAAAAAAAACGTGGTTAAGGACGATGGTGGCAAAGCAAGAGTGCCAATCACAAGAAAAACGTTTCGTAGTTTCGAGAAAAAATTGCAACTTTCATGAATAGCAAATGTGGCAAATTTCAACTATTTTGTGGCTGGCTATATTCAAGTGGTGGCACCGTTCAATGATGAAACATTTTATAGTTTGCAAATTGATGTAATATATTGACTGACTGGCAAACTAAGTAGCAGACGGACTGGTTGACTAGCTTCTTAAGTGTTTTGTGCCAGTCGTTTAACTTGGAAGAAGATGAAAAACTTACTTTTAAAGTTGTTGTCGATGAGGGGGCACACATATGACAGCAAATATGGTTGCATGCATGCAATTTTTATGTTGCGTTAATATTTAATTACAGAACGTTTTTTTTAATTATTTGTGAAGTATTTAGAGGGAAGAATGACATGGAAAGGCCAAGTAGGGACGTATACTTTATATGAATTTAAATATAGTTTGTACAAAATGTCGTATAATTAACAACAAATTTCATATGACACCTAAATTACCCACTCCTTGGAAAGTCCTTACAAATATTATTTTAAAATCAACGCCTTGAAAAATCCTTAAAATATTTTTTAAAGTCGTTGAAGAAATATTCTTTAAAAATTATTAATAAATACACGCCTTGGAAAGTCCTTGAAAATTTTAAAATCGATTTTTTTATTAGACCCTTAAAATATTCTTTACCAAATCCAAGTGTAAAATTTTACTGGAAAAATCATTCTTTAGAAAAAATCTTATAAAGGTTCTTCAATACTATCCATTTACAAATTCGGGTACATCTATTCGTATAATTGATGAAGAACAATCATACGCCACATGATAACCACTCTAATAATTTTGATGTTTATTTATTGCAAAACCAGCGAACAATAACTTCACAGAATATGATGCAGTAACTTTGATCTTCAACTTATATCTCCAAATGTTAACAAATATGTAACAAATTGAAGGACAAACCATTATCCTCATTTGCTTCATACTTCCATTCTCCAAAAAAAAAAGAAGCAGCATAAAAACACAAACTAAAACCATTAAGTGTTTCAAATCGACAAACGCAAAAAGGAAAACAACCATTGTTGAAAACGCTTTTGCGGAAATACTATCATTACTATAACAAGCAATAGCGATGATTTCAAACACCCACTATAGTCGCAAAAGACAATCGCAAAGGAATTTCAGACCAAAAATAGTTGTTATTGTATGGTGGATTTAAATCTTTGTTTTTTTTTCATTTTATCTTATTCATTCGCTCATTTGTTCCTCCTCTGCCAGACACAATTTGAAACAATAAACAAAATGGTGATACTTGGCAATTTCCGTTGAATTTTTCAATTGACACCCTGCCATTGTGAGATGGTGAAGGCGAAGAGCATCACTTCCATTAATTTGTCAGATGGCTTGTCAATTGTCATGAGATTCGCTAAAGTAACAGGAAGGACGATGGCGTTTATTTTGGTGTTGTTGTATTATTATTTTCGTTGTTATTGTTTGTTTGCATTTTTATTTGTAAAGAAATATGCAAATATTATTTCGAAGTCAGGAGAATGACAGTGGCGTTGAAAATTGTTTTAAGTTGGGATATTATATTTTATTAAAAACTATTTCGTTGTAATTTTATCGGGTTATAACACTGAAAACTAATTTCTAGAATTTCTATATTTGAAGAAACTTTTCTAAACAATTTTCTAGGAAGGTAATAAAAGCTTTAAATTCAGGAAAAAATCTTAAACTATAGTTTCGAAGAAATCAATACCAATATAAGTTTCTTTTTTAATAAATATTTTTTCAATAATATTCAAGGCTTTGCTTGAGCTTTTATGAATATTATTTTTCATTGATTTCTTGGATATAGAAAAAAAATCATTTGTTTTAGAATCTTGAGGAACAGTTAATAAAAAATGTCCTTATGCCTATAACAATAAATTTAAATTCTAGTCTTACTCGAAAAAAATGTAAGGCCTATAACAGGCGTGAATTGAATAAGAAATATTTTAAGGCGTGGATTTAATATTTTTATGGCCTAGGAGAGACGTGGATTTTTGTCATCGTTATGAGTGGATTTAATAAAAATCTATTTTCCTTTTTCTTCAAGAGGCGTCGATTTAATAAACATAGAAAGATAGCAATTTTTGTCTGAGTTTTCCAATGCCTGTATAAGGTTAGAATTAAAACCAGTAAGGAAAGTAGTAAAGTCGGACGGGGCCGACTATATGATACCCTTCACCACTATGGGTATATTAAACAGGACTATTAGCATGAACTTGAATGAAATAAAACATGTGATATTTATCTAAATGTGAATCTACCTAGATCTATCCATAAAGTATGTAAATCGACTTCAAACAAATATAAATAGGTCATCCGTTGGGCTATGTCTGTACTTCTAGAAAACGAAACTACATAATGCTATGCTCAATTTTGTACGTTGTGCAAAATTTGATGTGTAACTGACTGACATGAGGAGTTTGAGGCCCAATTTACTTGATATCGGGCCAAATATTAAGCGATTTCAAACAAACTTTTCACAGGATACGTTATACTAATTTCAGAACGTTTTGTTCCTATTGGTTCCTTGGTGCGTCAAGTACTTAAAATCAATCTTTAATAAAAGGGAGCTATATCTAAATGTGGACCGATTTTCACGAAACAACGCAGACATCAATCTAGGCTCAATTCAGTACGTTATGCCAAATTTCGTGCAAATCGAAAGATATATAGGACTTTGGGGTACCATTTACATGAAATCGGACGGAACTATATATGGGAGCAATATATAAATCTGGAACGATTTTCACGAAACTTTACATTCATCATTCTAGACCTAAATGATTAGGCTGTACCAAATTTCGTGCAAATCGAAAGATATATAGGGACTTTGGGGCACCATTTACATGAAATCGGACGAAACTATATATGGGAGATATATCTAAATCAGGACCGATTTTCATGAAACTTGGCAGACATCATTCTAGACTCAATTCAATACGTTATGCCAAATTTCGTGCAAATCGAAAGATATATAGGGACTTTGGGGCACCATTTACATGAAATCAGACTACACTATATATGGGAGCTATATCTAAATCTGGACCGATTTTCACGAAACTTTTGCAGACATCATTCTAGACCTAAATGAATAGGTTGTACCAAATTTCGTGGAAATCGAATGACATATAGGGACTTTGGGGCACCATTTACATGAAATCGGACGAAACTATATATGGGAGCTATATCTAAATCTGGACCGATTTTCTCGAAACTTGGCAGAAATCACTCTAGACTTAATTCAGTACGTTATGCCAAATTTCGTGCAAATCAAAAGATATATAGGGATTTTGGGGCACCATTTACATGAAATCGGACGAACCTATATATGGGAGCTATATCTACATCTGGACCGATTTTCTCGAAACTTGGCAGACATCACTCTTGGCTTAATTTAGTACGATATGACAAATTTCGTGCAAATCAAAAGATATATAGGGACTTTGGGGCACCATTTACCTGAAATCGGACGAAACTATATATGGGAGCTATATCTAAATCTGGACCGATTTTCACGAAACTTGGCAGACATCATTATAGGCCTAAATGATTAGCCTGTACCAAATTTCGTGCAAATCGAAGGATATATAGGGACCGTTTACATTAAATCGGTTAAATATATATATGGGAGCTATATCTAAATCTGAACCGATTTTTCCCAATTTCAATAGGGTTCGTCCTTGGGCCGAATAAGTGACCTATGCCAAATTTCATCCAATTCGGATCATACATGCGACCTGTACTTTGTTTACAATTTAACATGGACAGACAGACGGACAGACGGACAGACGGACGGACATGCATAAATCGACTTAGAAAGTGATTCTATGCATATTCTCAAAGGGAACCATGGGTCTATCTCGATTATTTTTGCCTGTTACAAACATATGCACAAAGACATAATACCCTGTACCACAGTGTGGTGAAGGGTATAAAAAACACACATATACATATTTTTCGATTTGATCCACACTTAGAAGAGGCGTGGTTTTATTGAAAATATTTAATAAGAAAATTTTTTTTAACTAAATTTTTGAACAAAACCAATATTTGTAAGTTTTTTTTAGATAATATTTGTTCAATAATATTCAAGACTTTGCTTAAGCGTTGATGAATATTTTGTCATTGTCTTCGAACTTTCTTGGATGTAGACAGAAATCATATGCATTAGAATCTTGAGGAACAATTTCACTTGATACAAAATTAGTAATGCCTATTACAAAAAATGTAAAATGTAGTCTTATTTAAAAAAAACCCCTAATATTTTAAAGATCTCATTTGTTTCGTCCTTTAACCCATATTTGCTTTCACTTCACCTTTAAACCTCTTTTGTTCTTTTGTAAGCCCAAAGCCTTTTTTTATTTTTTACATACAAATAACTTACTTTGAAGCAAGAAAAAAACAACGCCCTCATAAGATTTCTATCCACCATTTATTCATTCATACAACTATTTCATGCCACTTCACATAGGACTTTACTTTATTCCTACATACAGACATGTATACATACGTACATTCATCCATCCATCCAGCCAACCATCCATCTACACAATTGTACCTTTCGTTTGCGAATGAAACTTTTTAACCTCTGACCTACATTGTCTGAGTTCAGACGAGTTTCAAGAGGTGGTGGTGTGTTATCGATAGTCAGAATCATTTACATGGCAATTTTCACCTCATAAAGTTGAGTGGTTTGGCTGTTTTTGAGGTTGGTTAGCAGGTCGTATTTCCCCCTGCAGTCTGGTATAAATGTCTTACGACAAATGTCTGTTTTTATTTCAACTTTTTCTTCTTCTTATTTTGCTTGCTTTGGCTTTCGTTGTTAAATTTGATATTTTACTCCCTTCGAAAAAAAAACACATCTTACACACCACATCAATTCACCAGCACAGTGGGTGGTACTTGTTGTTGTTACCTTCGAAATAAAACACAACCATTCATTTTAACCAAAAGTCAGGAAAAAACAAGTAATACTCACGCATGAAACACACAGCAACCTGTGTATCTTAAAATTTAGTAATTTTATGCTGATACGAAAAAAGGAATACCGGGAAATCTAAAACAACAATCACACTTTCAATTCCAATTACAGGTGATTGTTTTCATTTTCGTTTTCATTCATTTTTTGTTTTTTTTTTTTCTTTGAAAGCAAAAGTAAGCAAAAATCGAAAACAAAAGATGTGATTTAGTGTCGAACAGTCGGTGGGGGGTTAAGTGCCTATGAATGGGAATTATTTGTATGTCGAAATAAATGCAGGTGAGAAATGGACTAAAATGAAATGAGAAGTCACTTTCAAGTGGAAAATTTAAGGTGTGAAAAATAGAGCATACAATAATAAATTACAAGAGTATATGCTACAAAGAAACACAAATAAATTGAGTGTTAAAAATAAGATATCGAAAATATGTTCTAAGACCACCTGTGAAAAACTTCGATAATGTCCAAAAATATAATTCTAAAATTTGCATAAAAATTCAAATAAAATCCCAATGTTTCAATATTGTGAATATTGATGAGTAAATCAAATATTATGGTTTTCAACAGTTTCTCAAACGGTCGCATAATCGTTTCCACATTCGGGTATAGTACCCATATAAAGGTTCTGCCACTGCCAGGATAAATTACACTTTTTTATCATTGAATTCGGTGTATTTTGTTATGTCGGGGCCTTGGTGGGTTTACAAAATCTTCAGGGGAAATATAAATTCATGTCCAAAGTACTCTTACAAATAATTTGAAAATTTTTGTAATTGTAATACTTTTAGAATTTAAGGATTTCCGGTGAAGAATTTTAATTTTTTTATAAAAATTTTAAATTAATTTTGGTTAAACAAATACTTTCTGCCGCCTATAAGAGGCGTGGATTAAAAATATATTTTTAAGGGTCTATAATAGACGTGCATTCAAAAATAGTTTTTTTAGGGTGGATTCAATAAAAAAATATTTTTTGGGTCTATAAGGGTCGTGGATTTAATAAAAAATAATTTTCCGATTTTCCAAATTTTTTGTTTGTCTATAAGACGCGTGGATTTATTAAAAAAAAACGAATAAGGAACGTCAAAAAGTCGGATTGGGCCGACTATATGATATCCTTCACCGCTTTGGGTACATACAAGAGATGCTAAATTTGAACCTAATTCGGCACGCTGTGCAAAATTTTTGTGCCAATCGGGCTAAATTTGACTTGGCATACAACAATCTGGACCTAATTCAGTACTCTGTGTAAAATATTGTCTCAATCAGACCAATATTGGCAGTATGGTGCTCCATTTACATAAAATCGGACGAAACTATATATGAGAGCTATATCTAAATCTGAACCGATTTCAAGAAATCTTGGCATATATCAATCTTGACCCAATTCAGTACTCTGCGCAAAATTTTGTCTCAATCTGACCAATATTGGCAGTATTGTACTCCATTTGAATAAAATCGGACGAAACTATATAGGGAGCTATATCTAACTCTGAACCGATTTTAACAAAGCATCGTATACATCAATCTGGAACCAATTCAGTACGCTTTGCAAAATTTTGTCACAAAGACATAATACCCTGTACCAAAGTGTGGTGAAGGGTATACAAATTCTGAGTTTTGCTATGCTTAAATATTTAATGTAAAAATTAATTAAATTGAAAAATATGAGAGGGGTGTATAAAACTTAAACGGGGTCATTTAATAGAACATATTAACATAACATAAACTTAAAAATATGCTTTCATCGAAAACAAGAAGAGATATTTTATATAAAATAAATCTACGACTCCTCTCAAAAAGATATTAAATCGACGCTTCCTATCAAAAAAAATATATATATTTTTTCTAAAATATACTCCTTCCTTTGACATCGGAATATTTTTTTATTAAATCCACTTCGAGTTTAGATATCCGAATTTTTTAACCCTCTTTTGTTAAATTCCAACCTCTTTCAAGCCTCGGATAAATATTTTTTTTATAGTTTTATAATTGCATCGCTCTATATTCTTCTTGTAATTCCAAGGTTTCCTCAGTGCCCGCATACAACATAAACCTTCCTTTTTTAAAATTGAATACCGAAAGCCACTTTAATTTTTTATAAAATAATAATATTTCTACCCCGGAAATCCTTAAAATCCAAAATGCCATTACAGCAATTCATTTCAAATTGTTTGGTTAAACTCAAGAAAAAATAGAAAAAAAGAAAATCTGCAAGGACTATCAAGTGAATCAACATAATTTACTCCTCTACCTTTTCCATAGCTGTAAGCCAACAAACATAAATAAATATTTATGTGTCTGGCCGTGTGTCTTCCTCCGTTTTTATTTTTTACATTTGCCAAAAATGAAATGCAAATTCTCAACCTTTTTTATATACATCTCTACGAAAAATCATTCATTCATATTCATATATGGGCAATATTGCCAATTTTTTAACATAGCTGAAGCGGAGGATCATCCCTTTATAACTCGGGAACTAATTATGTATATGAAAAAAAGAGAATAGTTTTGGGTTAATTGATCTGTCGTTGCAAACTGTTCATGATATTGACCTCCAATCTTTATGTTGGTGGAAACTGTGTCTACTTTAATGTAAAAAAATGTGTAAAAACAGGTTGAGGCGAACCAGTTTTTTTATGTTCTCTATCGATTTGTGACTAAGCCACTCATTGCATGGTCTTCGTGTCAAAATAAAACTAGAAGCCAACAAAATGAGGACTACGGCCCTTATGTATCATTTTTAAAAATTTTAACTGCATCTACCTTTAAATGATGCTGACATTTTGAAGCTCGATTTTGAGTGTTTTTTTAATTTTGCTTCTAGCTTTAATACGCAAACAGGAATTTATAAAAATCGATTATAAGATTATTGTAGTCGCGAATCTGCGTAATTTGATATGTATTTTGTGTATGTAGTATGCACAGCTTCAGAGTAATACTCATCCGAAGGTGCGAATTTTGTGTGATCAAATTTCTAAAAAACCTATTTTTCGGGCCAAATTTTTAGATCTGTCAACTGAATGATATGGGTACCCGCGATCAATAAGGTATTTTACGTTTCGAATGATATAAAATCTTGTTCGTGAAAATCCATCTACTAGAACGGCGGGAACTGGCCTTCCAAAAACACGAAATTTGGCAAAAAATGTTTTTGAAAATATCGCGGATTTATTTGCGTTTTCTGTGTATCATTTCCGCTTCAATAAATGACCTCATACGGATTTTGATCTTTTTCGAAAAGAGAACTTTAAAAACTTCAGCCGAAAGAGAGATGTACGCAATTTATCTCAAAAATAGATTGTGCTGGCACATCCATGGTTCTTAATGGACCACATTGAAATCGGTATAGATCGATGTATTTTTTTAGGGTGCACACCGAAATCGGATGCGCGTTAATGGCATATGGAGTTTTCGGAAATTATTCGCGTTTTACGGTTTTTTGGGTACTTCAATGTAACGTGCGGCACATCTTAGCCGTCAAATGAAATTTCGCAAAATATATATGGATTGGAAGATAAACTTCAGTACTTCCTGGAAACCGCATGCGCATCAAATGATTTTGAGAATTACGCGATTTAGACGCAATTTATCTCAAAAATAGTGTGAGCTGGCACATCCATGGTTCTTAATGGACCACATTGAAATCGGTATAGATCGATGTATTTTTTTAGGGTGCACAACGAAATCGGATGCGCGTTAATGGCATCTGGAGTTTTCGGAAATTATTCGCGTTTTACGATTTTTTGGGTACTTCAATGTAACGTGCGGCACATCTTAGCCGTCAAATGAAATTTCGCAAAATATATATGGATTGGAAGATAAACTTCAGTACTTCCTGGAAACCGCATGCGCATTAAATGATTTTGAGAATTACGCGATTTACACGCAATTTAAAATGTATATTTCAAAATATTATATTATTTTAGGATTTATTCCTATTTATAGAATTCTAAGATTTATAGGAAGGGTCTTGATATAATCCGCAAGGTGTATACTCATGGTTCTTAATGGACCACATTGAAATCGGTATAGATCGATGTATTTTTTTAGGGTGCACAACGAAATCGGATGCGCGTTAATGGCATCTGGAGTTTTCGGAAATTATTCGCGTTTTACGATTTTTTGGGTACTTCAATGTAACGTGCGGCACATCTTAGCCGTCAAATGAAATTTCGCAAAATATATATGGATTGGAAGATAAACTTCAGTACTTCCTGGAAACCGCATGCGCATTAAATGATTTTGAGAATTACGCGATTTACACGCAATTTAAAATGTATATTTCAAAATATTATATTATTTTAGGATTTATTCCTATTTATAGAATTCTAAGATTTATAGGAAGGGTCTTGATATAATCCGCAAGGTGTATACTTATTCACAAAAAGTGATTATTAATATATATGTCAATTTTTCGGCGAAATTCGGGTAAAATAGCAGAATGACCCCAACATTTTTTTCTGAAATTTCTTGTATACAATTAAAAAAATAAATATTATGACATTATTTTTTCGAACCAAAAACAAATATTTTTCCTCAATATCTTGTTTTATTGTCGCTTTGATTTAGAAACCGCTACACGGACTTGTGTGATTTTGATATCATTTGATTCACCATGGTGTTTAGATTATGTAGATATTTTTAAATTAATTTTTAGGTGTGTGTATGTCATTAATATAATGAAAATATTGATGTAATCTGCTATATATTTTTTATTTTTCTCATATTTCGCGAATATGTGATTATTATAATATATTCATATTCTTATTTTACGGAGGAAGATATATATCAACGTTTTTGGTCAATATAATAAACGGCGTAATTTTAAGATTTTTTTCTTATGCCCAAAATTAAAACCTCGATAACTTTTGCGCGCATCAACCAAAAATTTGATCGCGAACGGTTTCGGAGACAGAACATTTTTCTCTATATGTGTACCAAAAATCATTGATGTGCCACAAAAACAAAAAAGCTGATTTTTTGAAAATGGAATATTAAAAAATTGGCAATATTGCCCATATATTTTTAAAAAATATATTATTTTTACCTACTAGAACGGTGCTCCATATTTATTGCATGGCTAAACAGACAGACAACCTTCTTTTCCGTTTTGATTTTGCATGCAAACGACGAAGATGATTTTGATGGTTTTGATAGAACCCAAAAAAGGAAATGTCGAAATACAACAACAAAAAGTAAATATTCCAAAATATTCAACATGTGTTTTGCATGTTAAACATCATTTCGGAGACTTTTGCAAATGCTAAGAGAACATGCTATGGGGAGTTGAAGAAAGCACAAACGCATATACAATATTTTGGGGATTGAGATGTGGAAGCTGAAGCAGCTAATATCTTTATATGAAAATCATGACACAAGAGATTTACTTCATGCATTGGGGGTTTTCTGTTTTTTTTCTTTCATTTTCATTTTTGTTTGATGAATATGTATTTGCTGTATGAATGAATTTGTTTTTGTTGTTGTCATGTTTTCAATTGTAAATTGAAAGACAGCTAATATAGAATGTATGACTGACGAATGAAATGTAGGGAATTGGGTTAGCTGGAAATTGAAATATTGGCGGGTGGGGATTTATGGCCGAGGGGATTTTTTGTTTTTGTTTTTTTTTTTTTGAGAGGAAAATTTTGCAATTAATATTTTTTGTTTTTACTTAGAGAAATGATAATATGTATTGTAATTGTGTGTGTATTTGTTAATGAACCTGTTTATATGGTCATTAACATTGCTATTTGAAACAAAGTTTAAGACAAAGTTCGGCCGGACCAAAATTTGGAGATACAAAATACTTAAAATCAATCGCAAATCGATTTAAGGGAGCTATACCGCATACAATCGCTACGCCTCTTGTATATACGCCTCTTACTTACATCGGAAAAATAGTTTTCATTACAACCACACCTTTCATAGGAAAAATATTTTTATCAAATACACGCCTCCTAAAAATATTGGGAACATCGTTACCAGCGTTACGACCCCAATGAGAAGTTCGTTTCGTTGGCGCCTGACTTCGTGGTCCACAAGGCATTTACAGATAACTACAACACATTTCCCACTGCTATGTGTCGTCACTTTGTGACGAATGCACATAACGTTGTTGTTGGTATTGCTAGTTAAAGCAATAAACCAAACAGTATGACCGTGCTCGTCTACAACTTCAGTAGTGTTTGGCGGGTTATTTGGGATACCATTTGTATTTTGTTTTTGCAAAATAGTCAGGCTTAATCCCAGTCGTATCGCTGGTAACGTAAGAACTTCGAATTGTCACAAGAGACATTTGGTTTTGAAAGGTTTTTTGTAAAGAAGCAATAGCTTCTGGGGAGAATATCCCAACAAAAAACTAAGGGAACTGATGAGGATCAGTGGCGAGATCCGAAACTATAGTCTTCCCTGCCTTACCCCTCGGCGGACAATGCCATACATTCCCCACTAATAAATAGTTGTTTTTTTATAAGAACAACAAACTGGGATTAAGCCTGACTATTTTGCAAAAACAAAATAAAAAAATTATATATTTATTTTTTCGATCCCAAAAATAGGAGCGGATTTATTAACAAAATATTTTGTCGATCCCAAAAAGAGGCGTGGATTTAATAGCAAAAAATGTTTTCGTTCCCAAAAAGAGGCGTGGATTTATTAACAAAATATTTTTTTTCGTCCCCAAAAAGAGCCATGGATTTATTAACAAAATATTTTTTTGGATCCCACAAATAGGTTTTCAATAAAAAATATTTTTTCCGGGCCCATGGAAAAGAGATGAGGATTTTATTAATAGATAAGGGTTACCATTATATAACGATTTGGTAGGGAAATTTTCTAACCAATCAAAATCCAAACTTTAAAATTAAAGCCAATTAGGTTGAAGAGCATGCAGAAACTCCCCAAAATATCGAAATTTGGAAAGTGCCTTTAGATAGCAGCTACCATAAAAAGGGGACTAAAAGAGATCTATCGGGATATCAACAAACCAAAGACGAACATGTCAAAGTCCCCACAGAATATTTTTCCGATTAATGATTTTCATACCGTATAGTGTCTCGGACGAATAATTCGAGATGTGGCACATTTTACACACCTTAAGCCGAATCCTAATATATATATTGTCTTGCCACCGGAAATCATTGATGCTTGTTCATCATTTTTGTTTTTCTTCCATTATACAAAACCACATCCTACATCATTGGGTGGATGTATGTGTCTGTGGGTGTGTGAGTGCTGTTCACTTCATCATCAACATCATAAACCCAGTCAGCCAACTAACTCTCTCTCTCTGTCTCTCACTCAATAATTCTTTATAATGGAACCGAGCAAAAACAAAAAATTGTTATTCAAAATTAAATTTTGTGTACTTTTTCACTGCTCGGCCATGAGCTTTTAACAGGGAAATAAGCAATTCCTCATCGACAGGATGTTCATCGGAGCAATGACGATGATGATGATGATTTTGATGTATCCTTACCTGGAAAATATTTATGTTTTTTTTTCTTCTTTCAAGGGTGGATTATGATTTCTGTTTGCGGAAGTAAAGTAACTTTAAGGCAGCAATGTGATAAGAATATGAAATTGTTTTATATTTCAGATTTAAAGAAAATAAAATGTATGTAAAGAAACTGTTGCATAAAAGATGAACAAAATTGATAAGGAATGAAATTTTAAAGGGAAGTTATATGAATATATGTAAGTGTGTTAAGAAACTTTTTTTTAAGAAGGCCATCCAGAATAATAAAAATGATAGTCACATCTATATATATCATCCTACCCTAAATGAAACCGAAATAAACTTGAAAATTTATATTGTCTGAATATTTCACTCCACTCTAAGTTTCTGCCGTTTTCTGAAGCCTCACCGGAAACGTTTCATAACATTTGACGAAGGTACTATTGTCATTGTTTTTTCCCTTTCTCCCGATATAAAAGACGTTGTTTTTACCTTTTCCCTCTTCCACGCACATTTCTGCCAACCTGAGAATTGCTAAATGCATTCACATGGAAAATATGCCAACAGCATAAGAAAACGAAAATAAAAATCGTTAGCTGTTGGCTGCAAGGCAAATGGAAAAAAATATACTCCTCATTTTTTGCCACAAAATTTTCCTTCGAAGGACCAAAATCAACAAGCGTGTTGGTGGCTAAATCTTAAAAATAAACATTAAAATTCAAAACTTGCTTAAGGTAGCTGCCGCTCTGGAAAACAAAGTTTAAATGTTAAACAGAAAAATAATTAAAAAGAGAACACGAGGTTTCTTCTTTTTTATTTTTCGAATTTATCACGCTTGACTTCATTGGTATTATACAGGCAGGCAGGCAGCCAGTCATGCAGGTGCTTCTTTGCTAAATGATTAACCACACAAAATGTAAGCGAAATAAAAAAGGAAAAAATTGGAACAGGTAAAGCAAAAATGGAATAAAAACTTGAAATTAAAAAGGGATCAAATGGCGTTTTTCTGCAAAATTTGGAATCTCAAATAAGCGGAACAATTGTGATTGGAATAAGGAGTGGAGTTAAAGCCAGAATTTAGAAGAAAGAAATGAGAAAAAAATATTGTAAAAAAATGGTGACAATTCAGCTGCTGAATATTAAATGTTTTAAAGAAAAAATATACTCTGCTTCTAAATAAAATAACATTACAAAGAAAAATGTATTTTCAGCATGTGAATAAAAACATTTCAATATAAATTTAGTAGTAAACTAAATTCAGTTACAGAATAATAAATTTTAACTGCTGTACGCTATATTTTCTATATAAAATATCTTTTTAAGATACAGAAAAATATATTTTTATAGAAAATATCTTATTCAGCAACAGAAAATATATTTTCTATAGGAAATATTTTATTCATCTTTAAAATAATTGTTTTTCAGCAGCACAATAGCAACATATCCTTATACCATAGACAGACCACAGCCTTAATTTGCATTAAAAAGTTCTTAATTTGAATTAAAATTTACCCCTGATAGACGAGAGTTTCTGCATTTATGAACCAGTTTTTTGTTTCAAAACTATTGTTTGTCTGTGTGTAGGAAGAAAATATTGACATTTCTTTACAATATTTTTTAGGATTACATCCTTTTGAAATTGATACATGGCAGGAAGGAAAACTAACAGCTATAATGAAGATAAATCAGCTCCAAATTTGAAGAAATGTTGAATTTTGCCTTTATTTTTAATTTTTATTTTCGTAAACGTAAACAAATTTGACAACAATCAATTTATTTTCTACAGCATTGCCATACTAAAATTGCTTAATTCAGTATAAATTCAGTTTGATTTTGTGCATTAACAACACATAAAAATGAGGATAATGTACAAGTTAATTTGAATTAAGGCTGTTAATGCAAATTAAGGCTGTCGTCTGTCTAGGCTATTAGAAAATTTCATTTCAGCTGCTGAATAGTAAATTTTCTTTAAAAAAATTGCTATTCAGCTGCTGAATAGTAAATTTTCTTTAGAAAAATTGCTATTCAGCTGCTGAATAGTAAATTTTCTTTAAAAAAATTGCTATTTAGCTGCTGAATAGTAAATTTTCTTTAGAAAAATTGCTATTCAGCTGCTGAATAGTAAATTATCTTTAGAAAAATTGCTATTCAGCTGCTGAATAGTAAATTTTCTTTAGAAAAATTGCTATTCAGCTGCTGAATAGTACATTTTCTTTAGAAAAAATCCTATTCAGCTGCTGAATACTAAATTTTCTTTAGAAAAATGGCTATTCAGCTGGTGAATAGTAAATTTTCTATAGAAAAATTCCTACTCAGCTGCTGAATAGTAAATTTTCTTTAGAAAAATTGCTATTCAGCTGCTGAATTGAAATTTTCTTCAGAAAAATTGCTATTCAGCTGCTGAATAGTAAATTTTCTTTATTGAAATTGCTATTCAGCTGCTGAATAGTAAATTTTCTTTATTGAAATTGCTATTCACCTGATGAATAGTAAATTTTCGTTAGAAAAATTGCTATTCAGCTGCTGAATAGTAAAAATTTCTTAAGAAAAATTGCTATTCAGCTGCTGAATAGTAAATTTTCTTTGAAAAAATTCCTATTCAGCTGCTGAATAGTTAATTTTCTTTGGAA
>NW_026879659.1:0-27828 GCF_032173495.1 Musca vetustissima | reverse complement strand
TTTCAAACCTTGGGGGAGGTGGTAGAAGGAATGGTTTCATAATTTCCAATATTATACAGGTATAATAAACATATTAGGTTGTGCAAAGTTTTGTTCAAATTGCATAGTTCCCACGATATTATAAAATTAATTTTGTGCAAAATTTGGACAATTATTTGGGGGAGGAGCCAAATGGAGTGGAACTATATTCCTCATCTTCGACTTAAGTTTGGAAGAAATTTTAGGTTGTACAAAGTTTGTACCCACTATGCAAACAGACAGACGGACATTTGTAAATCATTTCCAAATTGTCTGAAACTTATTTGGTCCAAAGAGATATGGGTTCTAATGTCCGTCCGTCTGTCCATGTTAAATTGTAAACAAAGTGCAGTTCGCACTTATGATCCGAATTTGATGAAATTTGGCACAGCTCATCTATTTGGCTCAACGACAAATCTTATTGAAATTGGGAGAAATCAGTTCAGATAGAGCTCCCATATAAAAGTTTTCGTCCGATTTAATGTAAATGCTGTACTAAAGTCCCGGCATATCTTTCGATTTGGACGACATTTTGGCATAGCTTACTGAATTAAGTCTAGAATGATGTGTGGCTCATAAATATATATTTTTTTCGATTTTATGTAAATTATGCACCAAGGAAACAAAATATGGCCGATAGGCACACCACGTACTGAAACCTGTGACAAGTTTCGCTGCAATCGGTTAAGGTTTAGATAACTCCCATTTATAGTTTTGTCCGATTTTGGGTAAATGGCGCACCAAAGACCCAATGTTAAGCCCATTTGCCAAACAATTTTGCACAGTATACTGAATTAGGTCCAGATTGACGTATGCAAAGTTTTGTTGAAATCGGATCAGATTTACATATAACTCCCTCATATAGTTTCGTCCGATTTTATGTAAATGGTGCACCAAAGACCCAAAGTTTAACCGATTGACACACATTTGCAAAACGTACTGAAGTTAGTATAACATAACGTGAGGTAAGTTTTATTGAAATCAATTCAGATATAGCTCCCATATATAGTTTCGTCCGATTTTAAGTTAATAGTGCCCCAAAGACCAAGTGTAAGGTAGATTGACATAGAAGATTGCACAACGAGTGTCCGATTGAGATTTGCTTTAAATCGGTTTACGTAATTATGTCTCATTCTCTATCTATCCAAATGAAGGGCTTAGGATAGGTTACAGAATGACATGCTTATGGATTGATCTAAGTCGTAGCATGTTTAGATATAGATCACATATTTTAGTTCATCCAATTTCATGTCAATGGTCCTTCGAAAATGCGACATCTGTTATAATGCATCCCAAAGTGGCGAAGGGTATCATATCCCGTCCGACTGGATTAGAAGTTTACACAGGATCGACTTCTCATGCTAAAACATGTATGTAGAATGTTAAGTCCAGGGGAATGTGTCACAAATTTTTCATGACGTTCCCTGAGTTCGCCAAATAAATGACACAAAGACTTTATTTCGTCTGATTAATCACCCTAAACACCATTAATGAACTTTTTGTGAAAAAATTGCCTGCTAAGAACTTCCTGTTTAAAAATATACCAGGATAAATAGCTGATAAATAGGTTTCATGAGCAAATTATATTTCTCATAATCATTGGAAATATAACGCCCAAAAATGTTTATCATTCTCTTCTTTTTTGTTTTAGCTCACATTATTTTTATTATTAATGTCCGACCATCATAATTAAAGCTCATTAGTAATCGCCTTTATACAGATTAATTATTCTAATTAAATATTTCTTTTTATTATGAAAAATTTCAGACAGCGGTCAGTCAGTGCGTCATGGTGCTTAGAAACGAAAAAACACGTACATCTATCATAGTTGTCAAAAACAAAGGAAACAACTACTGAAATACAATAAAATGCCATTTTTATGTCCTTACGTGACTCTCTTAACACACAAAAATGTTACGAAGGCGAACGAACAATGAAATGTTTTGCCAACAATGCTCTCTGGAGAACAATAATTTTTTGCAAATCTTTTAAAGTTCAAATAACACAGAGGCCATCATCAGCATCATCATTGTCGTCATCAAATAACAACAAAAACTACAACAACATAATTCACACGAAAAAAGCAGAACAAAGATAAATGAAGCCAAGCAAGTGCACAGCAAACATGAAATGTCCCATCTTAAGTGGTTCTAATGTCAAAATTAATTGCTGCTCCTAGATTTGTTAATGTACTCGAGAATAGAGAACACCAAGAATCAGAAGACGAACTCAACTGAACAGAACTGAATTGAAAAGTGGCATGCTCTCCTGCATCTTCAATGATTAGAACAAAAACATGAGCTAGTAGAAACAGAATACCATGTTTTCCGAACACAAATACCGAATGAGTGCTCAAAAACACCAACAATCACCAAAAAGTCTGAAGAATGTCCTGACCTGCCTACCTGTTACAATACCGCTGTTGTTTGGAGGACACGGTATAGGGACAACACCCATAACCTGATTAAGAAGACAACATTCGGAGCAGTACCAACGGCAGCATCATCAAAGTCACAATCTTCCACAACAGTTGCAGCAGCAGTAACGACAACATGAACACCATCATTACCAACAACAACAAAAGTTTCCAGAAAAAAGTACTTCGGATTGTGAGCACAAAAGTTTGGTTGAACTCATCAAGACTACTCCCGTAATACCTAAAGCTTTGTGTTCCCACATATTTAGTCCGAATGAAATAAACAACTACAACAATAACTACGATGAAGATGTTGATCTGCCTGGCGGACATAGTGACGATGATGTTTTATTATCGTCCTGGCAAAATGAACAAATTCAATTTGCCAGATACAAAGCGACTTCATCATCATCTGCAGCAACGTCACCGTCGTCAGTATCATCATCGTCGTCTGTATACTCGTCATCGTCGTCAGCATCATCATCATCGTCTGCATCCTCACCATCATCGTTCATCGGTTCATCCGCATATCCAGCCTCACAGTTGAATGCAGAAAGTCTACTAGAAGAGCATAGCGCAGAGCAGACAAAAGCCAACCGGGTAAAATTCCTTTGACATGATGACAGCAAAAAGTGACGACATTCTGTCCTACTCATCCCTGGATAGTGATGCCCTTTTAATAACATTAACACCGGACACCATTTACAAAGGAGTTTCGCTTTTGAAAACGGCAACAAATGCCGTAGTTACTCCAGCCAACACTCGAAATGCAGGTAGTGGTACTTTTGGCAGTGGCAACGGCAGTGGTGGTGGTATCAATTCTGCTGATCCAGTTGATGCAGCCAATGATGGTGACACATTGTATTCATCATCGGAATCTGCGGTTGAGGGGTAAGTGCAAAAGCTTAGATAACATTATTTTGTAAATGACTTTTGTAAAATGCAGATGCAGAGGGATTTAGGAATGAACTTTTAATAAGTTTTCAGGATTTAAAGATAAAGATGACATAAAGGAGATCGATTACTTGAAGTAAGACTTCCAGCAGAAACTTAACAATTACGCGGATGTAATTTTTGTCATGGGAGGAATATTACATCCCGAAATTATTTCTCCGAACCCTTTTGAACCATGCTGGAATACCGGGAAACTTCGTAACTAGTTTCTGTAGTGTTTGCCAGTATTGCATTCACCACAGATATTTTCGTTGAGATGCAGTTAAATGGGTACATTTTCGAGGATGTTCCGTATTTAACTTGATAAAGGAGACTTGCAATCTTCTTCTCGCTTGAGAAAGACTCTAGTAACCCATACATTAGATATATGGGGCAATGTCGCTTGGTTCCCAATCTTAATCATGGGTTATGACATTCATTCCAGAGGTAAAGCCCTGTCCGAGCAAATTTATAGCTCAACATATTGCACAGCGAATGCATACCACAGCCAGAACCTGGCAACCCGACATTTCTCTCGGATCGGACCACCTCTCTTCAACCATGGGAATGTTGTTTGGGAAGGTGCCAGACTACCGCTTCAGAGAGCTGTATATCCCCTCAGATCCTCGTCGTACGACACTCTTCGAAGTGTTCTCTCAATGAATATGTTGATAGATGCAGTGTGAGGAAAGAGGCAATGCCTCGTTGAAAAAAAAATCGACAAAAAACATCGAGCTTCAATTTCAGGGATAAAATTTTCGGGTATATAACTACAATAGCTATGGTCATTGACGGTTACATTCTCACAATCATTATTTGTATAGGACCGAACATTCCATCGGCTCTCAAACTTCACCTAAGAGTCTAATGCAAATTTCTGGCTAAAGGAGTATGCATCGTTCTGCCATAACCGTGGTTCAATTATCGGTCAAAAAATATATTGAAAATGGGTCTAATTTGATCTCGGCATATCTATATATATAAAAATCAATTTCTGTTTGTTTGTTTGATCAGTGTTACCTATAGACTCCTAAACTACTGAACGGATTTTCATGAAATTTTCACAGTCGATTTTTGAGTAGATTTGTGGTAACATAGGGTACTTAATTTTTTGGTGGGGGCAGGGGAAACAGTAGCCCCCATACAAATTGCCCCTTTTTTAGATCAGAATTGGCCATTATAGCAAAGAATTAGAATTGACAATTATAGCAAAGTGTTAGTAGATATACAAACCATAGATCTTTACTAAGTTCAAAAACCACCTTTATGTAGGTGTTGCCAATCTCCAATTTTTTTTATGAAAATGATAAAGGTGGAAATATCAGAATCAAAAACGTGATACTGATGACAGAATACGTACAATTGGAGTACGAAGCGATTTAGAAAATGTGGACTGTATACACAAATTAGTACTGTACACATTACTGATGACAGAATTCGTACAATTCGAGTACGAAGCGATTTAAATAATTTAGACTGTATACACAAATTAGTACTGTAAACACATTTGCCCTCTTTATACCCTTCACCCCACTGTGGTTCATGGTTTATGCCTTTGTGCATATGTTTGTAACAGGCAAGAGAAATCGAGACAGACCCTTTTGAGAATAAGCATAGAATAACTTTCTGAGTCGATTTTACATGTCCGCCCAAGTACAAGTCGCATTTATAATCCGATAAGGATGAAGTTTGGCAAAACTCATTTATTTGGCCAAGGACCCTATTGAAATTGGTGAAAATCTTTCACATTTAGATATAGCTCCTATTTATATATTCGTCCGATTTAATGTAAATGGTGCACCAAAGTCTAGAATAATGTGATCCAAGTTTCGTGAAAATCGGTTCAGATTTTGATATAGCTCTCATATATAGTTTCGCCCGTTTTTAGGTAAATGGTGCACCAAAGTTGCACGAAATTTGACAAAGCGTACTTAATTAAGCCTACAATTATGTGTGCTAAGTTTCGCGATTATCCGTTCAGATTTAGATATAGCTCCCATTTATATTTTCGTCCGATTTTGTGTTAATGTAGCACCAAAGCCCTATATATTTTTCGATTAACACGAATTTTGACATAGCGTACTGAATTAAGATTAGAATGATGTGTAATAAGTTTCGTGAAAATCGGTTCAGTATTACATATACGTCCTTTATATATTTTCGTCCTATTTTAAGTAAATGGTGCACTAAAGACCCATAGCTAGGCCGATAGACAAAACCTACTGATGTTAATATTAATTAATATGTGACAAGTTTCGTTGAAATCGGTTCAGGTTTAGATATAGCATAGCTTCCATGTGTAATTTCGACCTACTCATGTTGATTGTACACCAAATAATCAGTGGGTGTCTGATTGAGATTAAATTTTTAACAGTACAGCATACAAAATAACGTGTGTCAAGTTTGCTTTAAATCGATTTGCAGAATGACATGTGTAGGGATTGATGTTAGTCGGTTTGCATATAGATAAAGATCGCATATTTAAGTTCGTTCAATTTCACGTCAATGTTCCTTCTAAAGGGCGACGTCTGTTAGGATACATATACAACATTAGCATGGTACGATCAAGGTAAAATGTAGTCCTCATTGCATTTGAATCCATATGTATATAGAAAATATTTTTTTGGGCTCAAAAACACTGAACAGATTTTTATTAAATGTTCACAGTACGTCATGCGATCCCATGGAAGTAACAAAGGTTAGACAAACTTTTAAAAGTCCGCGTGGATGCGGATTAATAGCATCAAAAGTATATATTTTAAGCCATGAAAATTTGGTTGAGTAAAATGGATGCAAATACGGATCATCCGATGAGGATATATTTTGAAACAATGATGATATATTTTGAAATACATTAAATTCATATGTACGTATTTTGAAAAACATATGTAAGTAGAAAATTCAATGAAATAATTGACATTAATTATACCCTTCACCACACTGTGAGGTATTATGTCTTTGTGCATATATTTGTAACAGGCAAAAGGAATCGAACTAGACCTATGGTCCTTTTGAGAATATGCATAGAATCACTTTCTGAGTCGATTTATGCATGTCCGTCCGTCCGTCTGTTGATGTTAAATTGTAAACAAAGTACAGGTCGCATTTATAATACGATTTGCATGAAATTTGGTACAGCTCATTTGTTTGGCCCAAGGACGAACCCTATTGAAATTGGTGAAAATCGGTTTAGATTTAAATGTAGCTCCCATATATAATTTCGTCCTATTTAATGTAAATAGTCCCTATATATCTTTAGATTTGCACGAAATTTGGTATAGCCTACAGATTTGGCATAGCGTACTGAATTAAGTCTAGAATGATGTGTGCTAAGTTTCGTGAAAATCGATTCAGATTTAGATAGATTTTGTCATAGCGTACTGCATTAAGTCTAGAATGATGTGTGCTAAGTTTCGTGAAAATTCATTCGATTTGTACGAATTTTGGCATAGCGGACTGAATTAAGTTTAGTATAATGTGTGCAAAGTTTCGTAAAAATCGATTTCGATTTAGATATAGCTCCCATAAATATTTAGATGTAGCTTCCATATATATGTTTGTCCGATATAAATTAATCTCTGGTAAGCTTCCTTGAATTCTGTTCATGGTAAATGTACGCCATGTAATCAATCGATGTCTGACTGAGATTAAATATTAAACCGGGCAACATACCAAATAGCGTGTGTCAAGTTTGCTTTAAATTGATTTACAAAATTTAGCATAGGTTGCAGAATGGCATGTGTAGGGACTGATGTTAGTCGGTTTAGAAATAGATAAATTTCACATATTTAAGTTCGTTCAATCTGATCCTATTACTGCTTTTCAATGGATACTTCTACTTTGATAGAAGATAACAGAAACATCCATCTAAGTCGTTTTATGCACTGCGTTCTGTGCATTATTTTAATGTACCTATTTTTCAAACAAAAAACTTTGGGATTTTATTCTAATAATCATAATCAGAGATGGTCCGTCAGAAAGAGTGACATAAATGACATACATTTACGACGTATAATACATACGTCAGAAACGTCGTAAACCCACCCAAAACCATTAGGTTTTTGACAAAATAGCTATTCGCATTAGTCAATTTGGAAATTGCGTATTCTTTTCTCAAATCCATATCAAATTTCAAAATTTTCTTCTCCAAAAAGTTTAGAATTTTTTATCAGTTCTAGTAAGGAATAGTCAGATATATGTATAAATAATATATATTCTTGAAAGTAATTGTATATAGTGATAATATTCAAATAAATGACGTTTACTACATTAATTACATTTTATACAAGTATATGACGTTTTTGACGTTTACACCTTTTTGACAGTCGAAAACCTAAAAATTCGTCACGCGGACCATCCCTGATCATAATCCATCACCCTTCAATATATTCCTAGATCAGTGCAAAATTATTGTTGTACAGCAACTGTTTTAGCGGGGAAAGATTGGAACACTTTTCGTAGAATTTTTGCATCTAATTTATATTTAACGCTATGCATTTAAAAATTCTAAGTCAGTTACACATTCCATCGTAAAAATGACCATATTATGGATTTACTTTTTTTGGCCTATGGTAGGGGCAGCGAAGTGCCACGGGTCCAGCTAGTATATATATATATATATATATACTAAAATTTAATTTCTTAATTATTAGCACTCAATTTTAAATTAGCGGACTTGAGGACAATAAAACAATTTTCGATTTAAATAAAGTTAAATGTTAAAACAAAACTTTTATCTAAATAATGTAAATATTTACCTATGAGATGTAATTTGTATGTTCTCTCTAATCCAATTCATTGGCAATGATTTGAAACCATCAGCAACACTAATTAAACATGATTTTCCAATACATCAGCTCTAATTAGGCTACCTCTCACACTCATGTTTCATTTTCGTTTTTTTTTTTTTTTTTTGCAGACAATTAAATGCAACCATAGAACCATTATCGTGTTTCGATGGGAATTTATTAAAAATGTTGCCGACAGATTTAATTATTTTTGGCGAATTAATAACAATGGACCAGCAACAACAGCCACAACAACATCGTCATGGTTATTCTGTAGACACTCCAATGCCAACGTCGCCATCATCATCAGCATCCGTCCACCAGCAATCACAACACCAACAGAGTAACCATCAGCCGTCACAACAAACCAAACAAATCCTGAAGATCAGCATAAATGGTTTACATCGTTGGTCAGCACAATTTGAAAGTTTCATATGGACACATTTAGGTAAGTTTTGAAATATGTGCGCCATATAGAAAATTAACTATGTCTATAATACTATAGTGAAACATATTTACAAGAATCTTGTCGATGCGTTAAATAGTTACGCAGGGAGAGGAAAAAACAATTTAACATAACAAGAATGATATCCAACGAATGAAAACTATTTTCAAAGTTACACTGCATAAAACCAAAAAGGAATTTTCCGAGATGAAGTCAAGTTTATGAAATACTACCCTATCGAGTACGAATGGTATTGGGACAACATAATGAGAGCTTTGTATGTTTGCTCCCTCCACCAGTATTCAATTTGTTATTTCGTTTACAACACATGGAATAGAGGATATATTTTTGACCAGAATGAAATTCTATTTCAATTTAACCAGGCCCGTTTGCATATTGAGATCACGATAAGGGTCGTTATATAAGATAGAGCTGTTGGTTCGGAAATTTTTACTGAAAATGGGATATAGGTAGCCTTATAATATATAACAATATCGACAGGTACGGTTATATGGGGGCTATATCAAAACATGGACGCAGAGACCCCATTTTCCATACCAGTATTAGTTTTGGCATTAAAAACATATGAGCCAAACTTTGGCCGCCAATGTCAAGTGGTTCGCCTGTTAATGAGTTTATATCCAATATTTGGGTAAATACTCAAAAGGCGGTACCTTTATATGGGGGCTACCAGAAAACGTATACCTACGTCGATACAGTTTTGCATGGATAGTTGGTACCCATAGGGAACTCCCTGTGCCATATGTTTTTTAAATGCGGCTAATAGACACAAATTACCACCCATTGGGTATTTATCAGGTAAATACCATCTCTAGGCTCTATATATGAATCGATTTAATAAACAACTGCCTAGTTTAAAACATGAACCTTCATTGAAACATTTCTGGAAAGATGTTTTTTTATTCACCAGGAATCCGATATGAAACCAGTAAGGGTATATTAAACAGGACTATTTCGATTTTCTCGAAACTTGGCAGACATCACTCTAGGCTCAATTCAGTACGTTATGCCAAATTTCGTGCAAATCGTAGGATATATAGGGACTTTGGTGCACCATTTACATGAAATCGGACGAAACTATATATGGGAGCTACATCTAAATCTGGACCGATTTTCTCGGAACTTGGAAAACATCACTCTGGGTTCAATTCAGTACGTAATGCCAAATTTCGTGCAAATCGAGGGATATATAGGGACTTTGGTGCACCATTTAGATAAAATAGGACGAAACTATATATGGGAGCTATATCTAAATCTGGACCGATTTTCTCGAAACTTGGCAGACATCATTCTAGGCTCAATTCAGTACGATATGCCAAATTTTGTGCAAATCGAAAGATATATAGGGACTTTGGGGCACCATTTACATGAAATCGGACGAAACTATATATGGGAGCTATATCTAAATCTGGACCGATTTTCTCGAAACTTGGCAGACATCACTCTAGGCTTAATTCATTACGCTGTGCCAAATTTCGTGCAAATCGAAAAATATATAGGGACTTTGGGGCACCATTTACATGAAATCGGACGAAACTATATATGGGAGCTATATCTTAATCTGGACCGATTTTCTCGAAACTTGGCAGACATCACTCTAGGCTTAACACAATACGTTGTGCCAAATTTCGTGCAAATCGAAAGATATATGGGGACTTTGGGGCACCTTTTACATGAAATCGGATGAAACTATATATGGGAGCTCTATCTAAATCTGGACCGATTTTCACGAAACTTGGAAGACATCACTCTAGGCTTAATTCAATGCCAAATTTCGTGCAAATCGAAAGATATATAGGGACTTTGAGACACAATTTACATGAAATCGGGCGAAACTATATATGGGTGCTATATCTAAATCTGGACCGATTTTCACGAAACTTGGCAGACATAATTCTAGTATTAAATGATTAGGCTGTACCAAATTTCGTGCAAATCGAAAGATATATAGGAACCATTTACATTAAATCGGTTAAATATATATATATGGGAGCTATATCTAAATATAACCCGATTTTTCCCAATTTCAATAGGGTTCGTCCTTGTGCCGAATAAGTGGCCTATGCCAAATTTCATCCAATGCGGATCATAAATGCGACCTGTACTTTGTTTACAATTTAAAATGGACGGACAGACGGACGGACAGACAGACGGACGGACGGACATGCATAAATCGACTTAGAAAGAGATTCTATGCATATTCTCAAAAGGAACCATGTGTCTATCTCGTTTCCTTTTGCCTGTTACAAACATATGCACAAAGACATAATACCCTGTACCACAGTGTGGTGAAGGGTATAAAAAACAATATTCACTGGAAAAATTATGTGAAGCCGATATGAAAACTTAGACCAATATAGATACTGTATTTTACTGTCCAATATTTCGGAATTTATTAAAGCCTTTAAAACACCAAAGAAGTAAAAACGTTGTTAAGTTCGGCTGGGACGAACTTTTTATACCGCCAACAACGTGGGATCCGCACATTTATGGTGTTATGTGATATTAGGTTGTTCATGCTCATTGTTTTCAAAATTACAGACCCTCTAGTTGGAAAACTTAAACGGGACATGACGAAAACCCACAAAATACGAATAATGGCATTGCCATTATATGGTGGCTAGCCCAATGTTAACAATTTTTGATAAGGGAATTTTCTACTCTATGAGAATCGAAAATATTAAACTGCTCCCAAAACGGTTAAAACACGTGCTAAAGCTCCCCAAAATACCGATAATTGGGGTTGATCGTTATATGGGGGCTCACATAAAAATTGACTATTATTCATAATTTTTAGTAGGAAGATTTACTACCGCACTACAACGCAAAGTAACAAATGACAATCAGAAACATGTGTTCAAAACCATATAAGTACCGAATATTGGGGTATGCCGTTATATGGGGGCTACCCCGAAATATAAGCCTATATTGATAATTTTTCGTAGGAAGATCTAATAGCCAATGTGAATACAAAACAACACCAGTAAGGAAAGTAGTAAAGTCGGACGGAGCCGACTATATGATACCCTTCACCACTTTGGGTATATTCAACAGATGAATCCTAACAGACGTCGCATTTTTAAAGGACAAGTGAAATTAAATTGGATCCATAAACATGTCATTCTGCAATTCATTACGCTGAGCCAAATTTCGTGCAAACCGAAAGCTATTAGGGGACTTTGGTACAACATTTACCTTAAACCGGACGAAAAAATATATGGGAGCTATATCTAAATCTGAACCGATTTTCAGGAAACTTAACACACATCATTCAAGACCTAATTCATTACGCTATGCCAAATTTCGTGCAAATCGACAGATATATAGGGACATTGGTACACCATTTACCTTAAATCGGACGAAAATATATATGGGAGCTATATCTAAATCTGAACCGATTTCCAGGAAACTTAACACACGTCATTCTATGGGAGCTATATCTAAATCTGAACCGATTTTTCCCAATTTCAATAGGGTTCGTCCTTGGGCCAAATAAATGACCGATCCCAAATTTCATCCAAATCGGGTCATAAATGCGACCTTTACCTTGTTCACAAAAATACATGGACAGACGGACATGCGTAAATCGACTGAGAAAGTGATTCTATGCATATTCTTAAAAGGAACCATGTGTCTATCTCGTTTCCTTTTGCCTGTTACAAACATATGCACAAAGATCACAGTGTGGTGAAGGGTATAAAAAATAATAGTCACTGAAAAAATTGTGTGAAGACTATTTGAAATCATGTCTAAAACTTCTAAAATACCGAATATATAACAACTATCATAGGAGTTATAGCAATGCCAGTGAATAATTTGAAAGCTATTGCAATCTCTATCGAGATTTCAAACATATATACGGACATGCAGAAATCAACGCAGAATTTTAAGAAAAGTCTTGAAATACCGAAAACTGGGATACCGAGAAAAATGGACCGATATATTTCAATTTCAATACCAAAAATCACAGATGTAGTTCTGAATTTCTATCCTCAATATTGCAAGCTTTATTTACATACAGAAGTGTAGTTACGATTTGTGCATTAATAAATATGTCCTATCGACAGGATTTATTTCAATTTGCATGGACTTAAAGCACACGGCGATACGTCAGTAAATGAAATTGGAGATACTAATTCTAATTCTGAACAGATTCACATAATTTTCCTAATATACAAATATGTATGATGACTATTATACCGAATGGACTGATAGTCATGAATAATCGGCTCAGATTCTAAATAGAACACCATTAGTTAATCTATTGTTTATTTTAGCATGTTCTAGAAAATAAAATTTTTGCCATTTGATTATGCTGTCCTACTTTCAAATAAAGCTTCGAATTACCCTACATGAATTTGTCTTTTGATTTTGTATCTGATTTTGCAATAAAGGGGAGAAAACATAAAGGACATGTTTTCACATGCATTCATGATGGTGTTGGTGGATTCGTTTCATTTAAATTTTCCCTGACTTGTGCCAATTTGTATAAGTACCTGATTTCTTTGTTTCGATTTTTTTCGCATTCACCCAACTAGTTGAACGGAAGGAACTATGCATGTTTCGATGCTACTACTCTTTTATCGGATCACTTGAATACAACAAAAAAGAGAAATAAGTTATGAGTATGTTTCATGCTGTTCCACACTCCTTCAAAGTGTCAGTGATGCGTTAACACATATCTTATCGTTTTTTTTTACCCAGTATGGGTTTCATACAAATACCCTCAGTCACTATGTGGTTGTCCTTTATAAAATATGCACATGCATAACTTGAACCATACGTATCGTGCAACATGAAGCTGAATACAAACTAACAATTGACTTTATTTTACATTCAGGGTGCATTGACTTGTTTTTCCTTTTCCATTTTATTTGCTTTTTTTTTCATTTTTTATTTGTGGTTTCATTTTACTTTTTTTGGTTTCTATTTTATTTTGCGTTTTTTATTTTCTTTATCATTGCAACTTTTGAACTGGGTGTTTTATTTAGGGCTTCATCAGTGTTGTTTATACCCTTCACCACACTGTGGTACAGGGTATTATGTCTTTGTGCATATGTTTGTAACAGGCAAAAGGAATCGAGATAGACCCATGGTTCCTTTTGAGAATATGCATAGAATCACATACTGAGTCGATTTATGCATGTTCGTCCGTCCGTCTGTTGATGTAAAATTGTAAACAAAGTACAGGTCGCATTTATAATCCGATTTGAATGAAATTTGGCACAGTTCACTTATTCGGCCCCAAGGACGAACCCAATTGAAATTGGAGAAAATCGGTTCAGATTTAGATATAGGTCCCATATATATTTTCGTCCGATTTTAAGTAAATTGAGCACCAAAGTCCCTGAAAATCATTCAATTTGCACGAATTTTGGCATAGCGTACTGAACTAGGTGAAGAATCATGTGTGCCAAATTTCGAGAAAATTGGTTCAGATTTAGATATAGCTCCCATATATAGTTTCGCCCGATTTTAGGTAAATGTTGTACCAATGTCCCTGAAAATCATTCAATTTGCACGAATTTTGGCACAGCGTACTGAATTAACTCTAGAATGATGTGTGCTAAGTTTCGTGAAAATCTGTTCAGATTTAGATATAGCTGCCAAATATAGTTTCGCCCGATTTTAGGTAAATGGTGCACCAAAGTCCCTGAAAATCATTCAATTTGCACGAATTTTGGCACAGCGTACCGAATTAACTCTAGAATAATGTATGCTAAGTTTCGTGAAAATATGTTCAGTTTTAAATATAGCCCCCATATATAGTTTCGCCCGATTTTAGGTAAATGGTGCATCAGTCCAATTTTTGCATAACGTATGATGTGCGCAAAATTTCGTGAAAATCGTTTCAGATTTACATACATCTATATATATATATATATATATATTCGTCCGGTTTTCAGTAAAGTCCACAGCTAGGCCGATTGATACAATGTACTGAAGTTAATATAAATTAATCGATTGCACGTTTCCTTGAAAACGCTTCAGATATAGATATAGCATAGCTGCTATATATAATTTTGACGCATTCATGTTAATTATACACCAAATATTCAATGGGTTTCTTATTGAGATTAAATTTTAAACAGTGCATAGGTTGCAGAATGACATGTGTAGGGATTGATGTTAGTCCGTTTATATATAGATAAAGATCACATATTTAATTTCGTTAAATTTAATGTCAATGTTCCTTTGAAAAGGAGACGTCAGTTAGGATACATAAGTGGTGAAGGGTATCATATAGTCGGCCCCGTCCGACTTTACTACTTTCCTTACTGGTTCATTTTTATACCCTCCACCATAGTATGGAGGGTATATTAGTTTTGTTTTTCCGTTTGTAACGCATCGAAATATTCATTTCCGACCCTATAAAGTATATATATTCTTGATCAGCGTAAAATTCTATGACGAGTTATGCATGTCCGTCTGTTGTAATCACTCTAGTGTCTAAACGATAGATCGCCGAAATGTTGCATAGAGTCGTCTTTTGTCTGCAGGCAGGTCAAGTTCGAAGATGGGATATATCGGTCCACGTTTAGGCATTACTCCCATATAAGGGTACCCCCCAATTTTCGGTATTTTGAGGTTCTTGATCTCGTTTTACAACCGAATTCGCTGAAATTTGGTACTTTGAGTTCTTATTGGGTAGCAAATGTCCCCACCAAAAATTATAAATATAAGTTAATTTTTTCGGATAACCCCCATATAAAGGTACCCCCAATTTTCGGTATTTTGGGGATCTTGAACGCGTTTTTCAACCGAATTCGCTGAAATTTGGTACATTTGGTTCTTATTTAGTACCAAATATCTACACAAAAAATTATAAACATAGGTCCACTTTTTCTTATAGCCCCCATATAAGGGTACCCCCAATTTTCGGTATTTTGGGGATCTTGAGCTTGTTTTTCAACCGAATTCGCTGAAATTTGGTACATTGGGTTCTTATTTGGTGTCAAATATCTAAACTAAAAATTATAAACATCGGTCCAATTTTTCTGATAGCTCCCATATAAGGGTACCCCCAATTTTCGGTATTTTGGAGTTCTTGAGCGTATTTTTCAACCGAATTCGCTGCAATTTGCAATTTTGTAGTCGTATATGGTAAAAAATCTCCCTACCAAAAATTATTAATATTCACCCCATTTTAGGGGTATTCCCCATATAACCCCATTTTTTATATTAAAATAGTTAGCTAATTTGTTCCGTGTGTTGGGGTTATCCCCATATAGCTTTATTCCACTTTAGAATGGGGGATATTCTGTAGACGAAATTTTCAGTTCATACCCTGCATAATATGTAATTCTAAAACGATTTAGTCGGTTTAGTCATATGTTGCAATCATTTTCCTATTGGTAGATATACACATAAAAATTAGAACGTGAGGTTTAAGAATGAACTATATCGACCCGCATTTGGTTCCAGGTCCTATATATAACATCCTACATATTTAATATTTAGCTAATATTTAATATTTAATGCACGGTATTGGGATTCAAAACTAAATTATTAGCTTGGAACTTGAGCTATATCGGGCATAACCTCTTATATATAATGAAAACACCAAGTATTCGCTAATTCCGCGGGACAAATATTGACAACATTGTGTCAATATTTGTCCCGCTTTAATATGCCTCGTATAAATTTTCCCTTTAAACTGGAGTATTTTTAGGATTTTATACAAATGTTTCACCCTACTATGTCAACATTTTGGGGTTTTGAGAATTTAGGGGAAAACCCCTATTTAAATTGCTGAAATTTCTATATGGTTTACAACAATCGATTGGTAGAATTGTAGTTAAATGTATGTTCCCTATATTTTTATTCAGCAATTTTGCCGAATTTCTATGGTGGGGGGTATCCAAAGTTCGGCCCGGCCGAACTTAACGCTTTTTCACCTGTTTATATTAAAACAGGTAGCTAATTTGTTCCGTGTGATGAGGTTATCCCCATATAGCTGGGGTTATCCCCATATCACTACATTATATAAGAGGCATAACCTCTTATATAATGAAAACACCAAGCATTCGCTAGTTCCGACACAATGTTCTCAATATTGGTCCCGGCTTAGTATGCCTCATATAAATTTGCACTCTAAATTGAAGTATTTTGAAGATTCTATACACTACTGTGGATTTTATACACACCCTATTATGTCAACATTTTGGGGTTTTGAGATTTTAGAGAATTTGCTGAAATATCTACATGGTTTACAACAATGGATTGGTAGAATTGTAGTTATAAGTATGTTCCCTATATTCTCATTTCAAAAAAATTTGCAGTATTTCTATGGTGGAGGGTATCCAAAGTTGGGCCCGGCCGACCTTAACGCTTTTTCACGTTTATAACGTATAGATGTGTATTATTGGTAAATTAGAATTAAAGTACATTAAGCGATAATGGGGATACAACGTGAAATAAGTAGAAAATTTGTTCAGGTGTTGTGTAACGTAAAATAAAATTTTGAAGTAAATGTTCAGTAGAGAAAGAGTATCATTTCAAAATCTGGTTTTGTACAACATTATGTATCTACAGGAAATTCTAACTTTGAGGTGGAGAGCATCAACATCAATTCGCTTACCAGATGTATTTTGAAAGGCTTCAGACCTAAATCCTTACGCAATATTGTTCACTTTGTTGAGTAATGGAGGCCCAAGAGGTGCGAACGGCGACGAATCCATTATTTATGGTATCTTTAACACTGGCCGATATAGCTGCGATACTTTCTTCATTTGGAATTCTACATAAGCGTGTTGGTGGTTTAATGTCCAACAATATAAATCGACCTACTAAGCCGATCATAAAATAAAAGAATCGTTCAATTAACTTTCTTAAACGACCACGCTTTTTGACCACGACCACGACCACGTTTGAAAGACGATTCAGGGTAAAATTATAGACAAAACAGAAAAAGTCACCATTTATACATGGGAGTTAAATCTGAATCTGATTTTCAGCAATTTTAATAGGGTTCGTCTTGGCGCAAATGAGCAGTACCAATTTTCATCCAATTGGGATTATAAATGCGACCGGGACTTTGTCTACAACATTGCATGGGCAGAGAGACAGACGGCTATTACATTCACTTTGTTAGAATGCATGTCCTAAATCCAATAAATAACGACTCGGATGTTTCCTGTCCTATAAAGTAAATTGGGTTGAAAAAATGGTAAAATAATCACAAATCGGAAAATCCCATAACCTGAAAATTAACGACACTTTATGATTCAACTTCGTATAGTCGTTTTTCTATAATATTGTGACACAAAATGAAGCTCCTGGTCGATGTGATGTAAAATTCCTTATGGGGATGAAAGTCCTTGAGGAGTATAATATCAACACATTTGACATAGTTCAATTTATGAGGTATGGCGTGAAATTGAATGAACAATATTTTTTAAAACATATCCTCTTTCAATCTCTAGTAGTTGTGCGTTCTCGAGCAGTTGTGATTTTGACCCCCAAATACTCTAAACAAAATGTCATTCATAAGATTTTATATAGTACAACCATATGTCCTGTACTTTGTTAGCGAATGTGGGAAATATTTAAACTAGTCTTGACAGTAGTCTTTCACAAAAAATGCATAAATCATAAGACCTAATCAACCTATACATCAGTATCGACCATAATTAAAATTTTAGTATCATTTTGTACCTTTGTTGTTATAAAACGTATTGCCAATACTACTTATCTCAACACTGCACACCAATTCTGACTGAAACCTAGCGCTATTCAAAATTCCTGCTCTATCGGTTCAACTAAATCCAAATTATACGGCGTTCACATTTTACCGGATTTCGTTAACCCAGTGGGTTTAAATGATCAATTCCATTGTATTATGTCAAAAAAATCTTCCAACAGCCGTCCGAGCCTACAGGTCTATTGCATATAAACTTATGGCAAAAGCTAATAGTTGTGGCACAATTTCTCCAGCTACCCTTATTCCTAATTAATATGTGTTGCATTTTCTTGTTAAATTTTCTATCAATATTTTCGTGAAAGAATTTTCACCAATAGCAATATTTTATAACAACAAATTTCCAAAACTACCTTAATATAGATTGTACCAAATATAGTACCATTTACTACTTTTCGTATACATAAGTACAAATTGAGAAAACTACCTACATATCCCAATCCTACACTACGACAGTAGTGCTAATATTAAATTTCAGGAATCCAGTTCCATTCGTCCCTAAAAATTTAAATTGTTCAAAATTTAGTACTGTTTAGTACTTTTCGTATACATGAGTAACACTTCCAAGACCACATCCATATATTGACACTACTTCTCAACCTTGATTCGGATTCCATTTTCAACTTTTTAACTTTATCCGTTCATATGCTACGAAATTATGCCAAATTTAGTACATTTTAGTACTATTCGGATATTCATAGTTCAAATTTCCAAAAGCCTTTCGGTACATCTATCTTACACGCAGTGCGCCTCTTTCCAAATTTAAGAGTTCTAGCTCTACCGATTCACCAAACAGTGATACCACATTTAGTACTTTTTATTACTTTCCCTGTCGTTCTAGTACGAATTTTCAAAAACCCAGCCTTATCTGACACCTTCGATCTAAGAGTGACCCACATCCCAAACTTCAAGATTTAGGCTTCAGCTAGTCAGTCAATCACTTTGCTCTTTTATTAATATACAATCGTAATCGTTTATAACGACGCAATTTTAAACGACATATCGGTTATAACGAATTAACCAAAAATCCTGAGAAACGCTCTGCCTTTATTTTGATATCGTTTACAACGACATATCGCTTATCGTGACCAATTTCGCCGGCCCCTTGGCCATCGCTATAAACGATTTCGACTGTTGATTTATCGTCCTATTTCACCTTTGCCCTATCCTTGTACGGAAAACTTTCAATCCACCTACACCAATTAATTTTGTCATAACTCAAAAACTTGACCTATGTTGAATTTGTCATTCTGGATTCTTAGTATACTCCCCAAGGACTTTCCTCTCCACAAGGAATTTCACAACCCCAGATAATGAGCTCGATTTTGTCACACAGTGTAATGTTTGGATATTTCAAGTTCGAAGATTCAGGGGTGTCTTTTCATGGAGGCTAAAACTAAAATGGCTCTCTTTGAGTTATTTTAGATTAGAAAATAATGAGAACCCAAAATGTAAAATTACAATAATATCATTGAAGTGAATGTCCTTTAGAATCCGCTCATTATCCTTTTTGTGCAGAAAAGCGACATACCATGTTCCATACTCTCGTTATATGATTACCTCTATTAGTATTGTCTTTGTTTCTTCCCTTCTTAGCTAATTTAATAATATTTCATTTACGGGGAAATCCATTAATGACATATAGCCCTCCTCCCTCTCTCTCTCCACCCACGACAAACTCGATGTGTAATCATCAGCTGTTTAAACGTGTAATAATATTCATGTTATGGTCCTTTACCATCCACAGGTGTTCGACAGATACTTAATTGATAATGGTTTACAATACACTTAGCTTCAATTTGTGCAAATATTCATCCATTCATTCCTCTAACAGCATTTTCGTGTAATTAATGTAGTTACAGCAACAGCAACAATCACAACAACCACATCCGGCTGTTATACCCACATAGCATATGGAAAAATAAATTAATTCGTTTTCACCATCACCGCCACCCGCCACTGATATTCTTTGTCTATCTGTCTCTGTTTTGTATTCTTTCAGGTTGGGATGATTGGAGCGATTTCACCGTTTGCAGTGTGGCCTGTGGCAAGGGCGTTCAGCAGCGCTTTCGACGTTGCCTTCTCGACAATCCCATGGTCGATATGAAAATGAATTTCAATGAAATCGAGAAAGAAGAAACCGAAGCCGAGGAAGAAGAGCTGGAGGTGGAAGAGCAAGTGGAACAGTACGATGACGATAATGAGGTTACGAGAGATGCCGAGGAGGAAAAACAATACGACGATATTGACAGAATGATATTTGAGGATGATGATGACGATGAAATCATTGAACAGCTCAAAGCTATTGACAACTATGACAGTGCCGATGATGATGACGATGGCGAACGTTCGATGCTGAATGCTGTTGCTGGCGGCGGTGGTGGTCAAGCTGTTGCCTTTGGTTTTATAAATGAACGTTATGAAAAACCGGATGTTAGAAATAAAAAACATCGTAGAAGAACTCAACTATCACAGGATGTTGCCAGGCAACGGAATAGAGCAGACCCCGATGACGAGGCGTTGGATGGCGTTGAAGTGATGACCCAAACGGATGTATATGAAGTGGACAACAATATGTTGCACTTTGTGACATCACCATCAGCGTCACTAGGTGGAAAAACACAATCACGAAGGACCAAAAATAAACTTAAAACAAGAACAGCAACGACAACAACTGAAAAACCCGAAATTATGCGCATATTTGATGGTGATTTCAACGATGTCTACAGTGAACGAATTTACAATGAAAGTCCATTTAATGGTCCCCAGTTGTCGGAGGATAAACGAGACTTGAAAATGCACAAAAAAGGACAGCGTTCGAAACATAAACGTCATAAATCAGCAAAAATTGTGAGCACAATGTTCTGTGAAGGCTACAATATCGAACAGAGAACGTGCAATAATTTTGAATGTAGTGGTAAGTGAAACAATTGAATTTATTTACGTTTTGTCTTTGTGTATATTTGGTTGTCGTTGATAAGTTAGAATAATTTATGATTTATGGTTTTTGGAATGCTTTAATTCTATTAGGTTGAATAAAAGGAAATTTTGGTGGCCTTGAATATGGATATATCTACCACGAGTGTCAATAACTACCAACTGCTGAAAATATTGAGAAAAAAATATTAAAATGAGAGACTCTATATCTTTAAGTGGGATATTTAGATTGTCTGTTACAGAAGCCCCTACAATTATACCAAAGAAAATCTTTACAAATGTTATGGAAGCATTACCTGGCAGCCGAAGATTTTCATATGTTCGAATATCAGAAAACATGTAATGTAAAAAAAAAAAATAAGGAAAGATTAAAAGTCAGGCGTTTTCGGCTATATATACCCTTACCACTTTGAATACACACAAAGATGCTCATACGTGCAATAGGCTGTCGATAAAACATACATTTTTAGAGAACCCTTGACATTGTATCAACTTATAAGGATTTCATTGTGAAAACTATTCAAATTTGCATATCAATCGGGCAGACTTGGTTCACCGTTTACATAAAATCTGACGGAAATATATATGGGAGCTCTATCTATACCTGGTCTGATTTCATGAAACTTAACACGATGGGTAAGATGTGCAAGCTTCGCCTCAATAGAACAAACATTTGGACATTGATGCACTACTGTAAAAGCGGTCGAATCTATATATGGGAGCTAAAACGAAAATCTGATCGGATTTTTGCAATTACAATAAGGATGTCCTTGGACCACATTAATGAGCTGTTCCAAATTTGTTTTCTTAGAAAATAAATAAATCTAAATTCAGATTTTTGATATTTTGAACGTTGAATGGTGTTAAGTCAATCTCACGGTAGCGGGATTTACGGATTGACAGCGTTGTGATGGTTACAACTTTCTGCCTAGCATTCCTTATGCACTGCTCTGTTCAATATAGGTCTATCTCGGTTGAACTAGACTCTAGCGACCCATAAATGGAATGTATAGGGATAGCAGTTGAATGTGGTACTGCAGAGGTAGAGGAGCTTATCGTTTATTAATAGCTGTGAGCCGCGATATTGCATAACATTAGGTTACTTTTGGAGGGCAATAACCGTCTAGTACTAGGGGATTTCAATTCTCACCATGAGTTGTGGCATTCCGTCGTAAGTAATGGCCTGAGGGTAACAGTGCTGGTAGGGCAAATTGAGAATGCTCCACCAAAATAAGGGAAGAGTGTCACAGTACACCAGGCATAATCATTATACCACCGGGTCTGATAATCGTTTCTATCAGAGGACTGGGCGATTTCGTCGTCTCTGAACTCCGCAATTTCCTTAACCATAGGAAAGCCAACTGACAAGGATTAAGAGAGTTCGCCAACCAGCGCTTCAAAGAATTTCCACTCCATCAGATGTAGCAGGAAGGAAATTCCGGGACATCATTGCAGCCGCAGCCGTTAGATTTATGCCTGCTGGTCGAATATCCGAGATGAGACCTAATTTCCCAGGAGAGGAATGTGAGCGTGATGAGCTCCGTCGATCTAACCCAGCAGATCTCAGATTAGCCGCGGAGCGTAATACATGATTGGAACATCTGAAGAGTTGCAACATCGGAACCGGTTTGAAAAAAAATGTGGGCAACAGTTAAGTCGCTCTCGAACCCTAGTCAGAAGGAGGATAGGACCTCAGTCACATTGAACGACGAAATTGTGACTGGTCTGAGCGAAGCGAAGATTACAACGTCGTATAAGGTCTCTTCCGGCCGAGGAGGTACCACCACAGTTTATGATGGGTGATGTGGCATGTATAATTTGTAACGCTAAGTCATCATAAGCCTGACGGAGTATGGTTATGCCGAAACATCTGGACGATCCCGGTGTTGAGTACCTGACGGAAGTCCTCAATTTGTTGATAGGCACCGACATCCTTCCCGAAGCCTGGACGATGGGCAAAGGTGAATCATACAGGTCGAGGCATTACTCCTCCCAAGCATTGGGGAAAAACTATCCAGTTGCTGATCATCAACATGGGTTTCTGCAGTCCAATTCATAAATTGTTTATTGTTTTCTCTAAATTTTTTTAAGTTTTAATATTTTGCTTTAGTAATAACCATGATTTATTATTGTATACAAATATTGTCAGACCATAACAATAACACCAATAATATTTCACATGTATTGTTTTTTTTGTTTTTTGTTTTTTTTTTTTTTTTGCCTCGTTTACTGTTGATTTATTGAAGTTTTATCGAAAATATCCCAGCAACGAGGAAACAAGTGCGACATCAACACAAGCATTAAATAACGATTTTAATACAGCGCCATCAGCAGCTGTATCTTCGTCTTCATCCTCATCGTCGTCTGCAGCGGCGGCATGGACCGTCACTTCTTCAGTTACAACCGCATCAGCAACTAATTTTAATGGCGGATCTGTTCCATCGACACAAACAAATGATTTGAGTCTCTGGAATGGTTTTACAGAAAATACTAACACCATAACACCAATACCGAAAAATACTGGCTTTGTTAAGACATGGCATGACTTTTTAAATTTTACCATTATGCTGACACTGCGAACGAAGGTAAGTAGAAATAAGAGATGTGGAAAGGTGTTTATTTAAAGGCAATAAGTCCATATAAACTGTTAAACCGGGCCCTACATTTATATGGAACCAAGTAAAATAGTGTCATTCAGTGTTGCCGACAAATCTATACCCTTGAAACAGGCGAGGCTGAGTATTTATACCCTGCACAACTATGTTGTCATGCTATTATAGCATTGTGTGGCCCCCGACATATTGGTCCTAGACCCACCTCTCTGTATGCCGATCGTCACATCTCGACTAGCTGAGCCGAATAAAACATTTGTGTTCGTCCGTCTGTCTATTATATTTTGCAAACACAAAACAGGCCACAGTTTTGGACCAATCTTTATGAAATTTTGCATATATGATGGGTTCTGGGCAAAGATAAAATGGACAAAAAAACTTTATTTTTGTTTGTTTTCTCTAGTCTCTCTATAGGCCAAAATTATGAATTTAACATCACAAAATTTTACACAAAGAAGGTGGTGAAGTTAGTATAAACCCATGTCAGCAAATTTCGTTAAAATCAATTCAAATTTTGATATATCTCCCATTTATATTTTCGTCCATTTTTTTTGTAAATGGTGCACGAAATTTTTAGGGAGTTGAGACCAGAATGACGTTATTGCGTTTTGTTGAAATTATCAAGATGCAGACATAGTTCCCATATGTATTTTTGGGTGTATACCAAATTTTAAGTTTGAAAGAAGTATTACAATGCGCAAAGCATCGATGAAATCGGTTACTCAATTCGATCGTTATCGTGTGTACCAGCCAGACAGACGGTCGTTCATGTATAAATCGACTCCACATTTACAAAATTTGCATAGGTTGCAGAATGACATATGTAGGGATTGATGTTAGTCGGTTTACATATATATAAAGATCACATATTGAAGTTCGTTCCATTTCACGTCGATGTTCCTTCGAAAAAGCGTGAAGGGTATTAAATAGGCCCAGTCCGACATTAGTACTTTCCTTACTGGTTATATTTGGACTATGTCAAAATATAAACACATATGAAATTTTTCTGCGAATAATGCTTCCCAGGAATGCAAATTAAAGCCAGGTTGATATTGTGGCATGGTCCATGGATGAACCCATTATTGAAATGATTCTGCATACATGTTTTTCATCTATAAAATGTTATAGACTCTTATAATATATATAGACTCTTATAATATATATAGACTCTTATAATATATACTACTAGCTTTATTTATTCAACATTATTATATTATTATATATTTCCTTTTATTTACGTATTATGTCTTAATTCAATTTTATCACTATATTTCTTTTATGTTCATTCCATTTGCTGTGATCTGAAACTTGGCTCCACTTTAACGGCCATTTAACTCTTGTGAATGTGAAAACTTAACCTCATTGGCAGAATGACAGTTATAACTCGGCGACGGCAGCTACAACGGCGACAATATTCTCCATTCGAAACGGTACACACAAGCTGTACTTGGAAACATATCGAGATGGTTTACACCTGTATTTGGAAAGAGATAAAACCACTGAAATGCTGCCCATTCAATTTAATTTATACGACTATCGGTGGCATCAAGTGGCCATAAGGTGGGTAAAAACTTTGTGGTGAAAACCTGTGTGAATGAGTTTGTGTGTGTGAATACATGTGTATTGCATGTATGAGTGTGTGTTTGGGAGTATCGTTTTCCCATAAATTTATTTCTGAACATCCTGTATGTGCGTGTGTGTGTATTTGTAATATTCTACATAAAATGCCTTTGGCCCTTTGGCTGAGTTACTGAAATTTACATTTTTATTGGCCATAGTTGAGGTTTTTTGTTTTTGTTTCTGTTGTTTTGCGTTCTCCATTCAATGTTCAAATGTTATTACATTTTATTTTATGTGAACAACTACAACAAAAACATAAAATAAATTAATTTTATTACGAATTTTCATTTTTGTCTGTTTTTGTTCGTTCCTGTTTTTCTGACAGCATAAAAAAATGGCGATTTCATAACGATTTACATCGATTGTTCCTGGTCGAACAGTTTTGTCGTTTCGAAACGTTTATTTTCATTGCCTTTGGATGCCGATGTTGAAGTTGGACGAGGTTTCAATGTAAGTATTTGAATATCTAATATTGAAAGTAAAAATAAAAACCAAATATTGTAATTATATTTTGTAACATTTCAATATAAAACACAATCGGAATTGTGCTATTGAAATGTTCATACAATTGTATGACCATAAAAGAAGGACAACTCTCATTCTAAATTGAAGAGTAATTATACAGTTCATGAAATTTTATTGCCGTTGTAACGGACGTCTGTGACTTAATGATAATTATTGATCATATAGTAGGTCGTATTATTTTTATTGTAATAAATTAATACTGATTGTTTAGGTTCGATACATTGTTTACGACAATGTATATGTTCGATATGTTGTTCACCCCTTCCGTAGCATACCAATTATTATTCACATTAATTGGCCACTCATTTGAGTCAATGGGGGAATCTTCTCTGCACTTCTTCTAGGAGTCACATTCGCCTGTTTCGGATTGTAGGAGAGAGTATCCGCTCTTTCCTACGCTCTCTCCTAGAAGTCACATTCGCTCAGTTCGGATGCAGAGAGTACTTTCCAGTGCTACGGTCGTCGATGTGATCTCGACCTTGTTTACGCTACATTTGCTCACCGCTAACTTTCGTTGTTTAAACTTACATTCTTGCTATCGTTGATTAAACGTGCAATCTCGCTTTCGATCGAACACGCACGCATTAAGGTAAAGTTTTGTTTCATTCGAAACTCACTCACTTACCGAATAAAGTTTGAAAATAAGTCTTATACCCAATTTGTTTTATTTTGTTTTTCCCTCTTTTTGGGTTTTCTCCCCTCATCGGTATCACGCCAACACTGATTTTAATTGATTTATGCTAGATATAATTTCGTTATGCTAGATAAAATAAACATAACTATAAAGAACCATAGCTGTACACACAGATATAAAACTTGTTCTTCGTGAGATATCGAATTATATCGGTTTCAGGGTTTACTATTTATATGAAATCGGGCGAAAATACAGGGAATACTATATAAGCTTCTGTCCCAGGCAACACTGCGTGTCGTTTCTGGCATATTCATTGAACATTTTTTCATTATTAGCATACACATATTCAGTACGATTTGACGTACAACACGTGTTGTGTGTTCACTACTACCAATGTGGATTACACAAAAATACATCGATGAACTTAAATCTTTTTATAGTTATTAAGCAACATTCTATAGCTTGTTCAAAAATGGTCTGAAAAAAGTAAACCAGTAAGGAAAGTAGTAAAGTCGGACGGGGCCGACTATATGATACCCTTCACCACTTTGGGTATATTCAAATCGGACGAAAGTATATATGGCAGCTATATCTAAATCTGGACCGATTTTTAGGAAACTTGACACACATCATTCTGGACCTAATTCATTACACTGTGCCAAATTTCGTGCAAATCGAAAGATATATAGAGACTTTGGTACACCATTTACATTAAATCGGACAAAAATATATATGGGAGCTATATCTAAATCTGAACCAGTAATAGGTGACCTATGCAAAATTTCATCCCAATGCGATCTTTATATATAAGTAATCCGACTAACATCAATCCTTACACATGCCAATCTGCAATCTATTCCATACTTTGTGAATAGACTATAAGCAAACATTACGCACGCTATTTGGTATGCTTCACTGTTTTAAATGTAATATCAATCAAGCACCCATTGATTATATGGTTTACTATCAACATGAATAGGTTGAAATTATATATGGAAGCTATGCTATATCTATATCTGAACCGATTTCAAGGAAACTTGGCCGAGATTAATTTATATTAATTTCAGTACGTTTTGCCAATCGGCCTAGCTATGTGCCTTTAGTACACCATTTACTTAAAATCGGACGAAAGTATATATAGGTGCTATATGTAAATCTGAACCAATTTCAAGAAAACTTC
>NW_026879658.1:0-27601 GCF_032173495.1 Musca vetustissima | reverse complement strand
TCTGACTGAGTTCCTTGAGCGGTTGGAAGAACTAGCAGAATGTCATTCCATCCCCCAAGATTGTCTCCTACCATCTTTGCTCACGGTATTGGAAGGTAATGCCTTAAAATGGTACCGGGTTAAACGAAGTGAGATTACTACATGGACAGAATTCCGAACGGAGGCCTGCAAATTTTTCCTATCCAAACGGCACCTTAGTCAGATCGAACATTCGTTCTTCAATCGTCGTCAACAGAATAGAGAAAGGGCCAAGGATTTCATCATGACCATGCTGACCACTTCCCGGCGGCACCCCCAGTTGAAGAATATGGAGCATCTAGATCGTATATATGATAATCTAAGACCAGAGTACCGACATTATATACGACGGCATGACTTCAAAACTTTAGATGAATTAATAGATCTTACCGACGATTTTGAGCTTCTGAAAAGAGACGAAGCCCGCATGGAGAGGCCGCACACGTCACACATGATATACGCAGCCAACGTTTCCTACTCCAGGGAGACCCACTGCTGGCGCTGTAAGCATCCTGGACATACCCGACGGCACTGCCGACAAACCCCCGTGTTATTCTGTTCCTACTGTGGACAGGACAACGTCCTTTCACGCGATTGCGGTTGTACACCCAGAAAAATTGAAAACCCGGATACCATATCAAGCGGACAATTTACCAGGTACTTCATTCCCGTATCTATCGAGGGAGTCAACTTTGACGCCTTAATCGACACGGGAGCATCCCTGAGCTATATAGACGAAAATATGCGGAGAACGCTACGTTCCAGAGGTGTGCGTCCTGGTACATCTAGTAGAAGGATTCAAATGGCAGACCAACGGGTAGTAAATTGCGAATCCGGTTTGCGTTTGAGGGTGTTTTACCGGGGTAGAGCCACGGACCTCTCGGTTACGATAATTCCCACCTTGGCGGAGAGCATCATATTGGGAATGGACTTCCTTACACGCAGGAACTGTCAAATCAGCTTAGATGGCGAATCCGCTCCTGTGCAGATCCATTTGTGGACTTTGCGCATACCATAACTCCTCGCAGCTTCCTCAATGATGACCAGAAAGAGGAATTGAATGCGTTAATCTCATGGTACTCCGAAGGATTCTCACAGAGCGGAGGATTGTGTTCAGTGGCTAAACATACTATTAAGCTAAAACATAACGAACCAATAAAGCAGAGGTACTTCCCGCGCAACCCAGCTATGATGGATATTGTGAACGAAGAAGTTGGCTCATCGCACAGGATAAGATTGAACCATCGTGCAGCGCATATAGTTCTCCAATTGTCCTCGCCCGGAAGAAACAAGGAGGTTGGCGGATGTGCATTGACTACCGGAAACTGAATGAAGCCAGTGAACCCGATGCGTATCCCTTACCACAAATTAACGCTATACTGGACCAGTTAAGGGGAGCCAAGTTCATATCAACCCTGGACTTAAAGAACGGCTATTGGCAAATACCACTAGACGAAACTTCGAGGCCGTGTACCGCCTTTACGGTCCCGGGCAGGGGATTATTCCAGTGGAAGGTCATGCCGTTTGGCCTACATTCCGCCCCTGCGACCTTTCAGAGGACCTTGGATCAGATCGTTGGGTCTGACCTGTACCCCCTGGTATTTGTATATTTGGACGACATAATTGTCCTTGGGCGAACATTCTCCGAACACATATTGACACTTAAAACCGTCTTCGAAAGATTAAAGAATGCTGGAATGCAATTAAACATGGAGAAATGCGAGTTTGTCCGTAAGTCCATCAAATACTTAGGACATGTTGTCACGCCTGAAGGGATTAAAACTGATCCGGACAAAGTGGAAGCGGTCCTAAGGATACCCCATCCTACCAATTTGAAGGAATTACGGAGATTCATGGGAATGGAATCATGGTACAGGCGGTTTATCCCAAATTTTTCAAAAATTGCTAGCCCCCTTAATCGTTTGTTGAAGAAATCTGCACAATGGGAATGGGGCGACGGAGAAAATAAAGCTTTTGAGGAATTAAAACACATCCTTACTGAAGCTCCAGTACTAGCATGTCCAGATTTTAACAGGCCTTTCTATTTGCAAACAGATGCTAGTATGGAGGGTCTCGGTGTGGTGCTGTTCCAACGCCATTCCGAACATGAATCGGTAATTGCATACGCTAGCCGCTCACTGAACGACCTCGAGAAAAAATATTCCACAACTGAGCAGGAATGCTTAGCAATTCTTTGGGGCATCAGGAAGATGCGACCTTATCTAGAAGGGTACCGTTTCACAGTAATCACTGATCACCACTCTCTAAAATGGCTACACTCCTTACAAAACCCCTCCGGCCGGCTAGCGAGATGGGCACTTGAGCTCCAACAATTCGATTTTGATATAGAATACAGAAAAGGTAAGATGAATATTGTAGCAGACGCTTTATCCAGGGCCCCTTTACCTGATACTGGCGAATGTTTCGCACTCTCCGCGGTTCCCGGTGACTGGTATCAAGAAATGATAAAAAGAGTCAGCAAGAACGGCAAAAATTTTCCGGATTTACAAATTTTGGAGGGCCAGCTATTAAAACGTTTTCCCCGCAGGACTCCATTCGACCCACGTGCAGAATGGAAGCTATGTGTACCTTCAGAGATGCGTCCGGGTATACTTCATGACCATCACGACTCCCAATGCGCTGGTCATATGGGTGTATTTAAGACATTGAAAAGGATACAGGAAAACTATTACTGGCCAGGTATGTCGAGAGATGTACGCAAATATATCAGACAATGTGACACATGTGCCCTCTACCCCGATCGAAACAGGAAAATACCTCGCTACTTGTGATTGTAGATAAATTTAGTCGATGGGTGGAATTAATCCCCACTAGACGAGCAACAGCACAGGATGTGGTAAAAAGCCTCAAAGAACACATTGTTTATAAATTCGGATGCCCGAAAATATTGTTCACAGACAACGGTGTTCAGTTTACAAGTCGGTTGCTGTAGTCCTTTCTGGAGGATCATAACATTGAACACCGAACGACTGCCGTTTACGCCCCCCATGAAAACCCAACTGAACGCACCAATCGGGTAATAAAGACGATGATAGCCCACAACACAGGGTCTGATCACCGTCTTTGGGACCAATGTCTAACCCAAATTGCATTTGCCATAAATACGGCCGTCAACGAATCATCCAAATACTCTCCAGCCGAAATAATCTTTGGTCGCAATCCCGTCTTCCCTACTACGACGCCTATACCATCCACCAGTCCACCCAAAAAAAATATAATGTATAAACAATTCTGGGAGAATGTAAAAGAGAACAACGTAAAGGCGCGCCGTTACCAACAACATTATTATAATCTCAGGCGGAGGAAATGGATGCCATCAATCGGTACAAAAGTATGGGTAAGAGAGAGACACTTATCTTCGGCTTATCAATTTTAATCAGAAGTTAGCTCCAAAATTCTCCGGCCCCTATGTAATTTCCTCTATTGTTCACCAAAACATATTGGAAGTCAAAGATGACAAGGGAAAGGTGAAGAGAGTTAACATACAAGATTTAAAACCATACCATAATCATATGCGAGCATATACACCGCCGTACTCAACAAACCACCAGATGATGAGAGAGAGATAGAAAATTACACACGTGCACATACTCAACAAACCACCAGATGAAGAGAGAGAGACCAAACTCGCTCAACGTACACACTAAGAGAGCCGTCTCAACTCCGTTGATCAAACAGAAAAACAATTAACGGAGTAGGCGAGTGATTCATTCATGAAGAGAGAGAGAGAAGGGAAAAAAATACAATCAGCAATATTCAAATGTACTAGAGATCTAGAAGGATACCGTTAACTTTCGTTGCGAATTTTCTTTATAAATCGCGGAGGAAAACCAAATCATTCTGTTGATAACTAGCGAACGAGATGGAACGCAAGCCAACGCGACCACGGAAGGTAGTTACACCTCCACAACGCCCAAAACCATATGTCCCTCCATTAGAAGCCCGGCCAAGGATAATTTCTGACCGGCTTATTCGGTTCCGGGATAGCCCAGAATCTCCACCTCAGGCATCCTCTTCGTCCGAAATATCGCTTAGCGATAGCAGTCTAGTTCCAAGGGAGACTTCCTCTGTGACCATAACTAGGCCAAGATCGGTAAATGTGGCGACGGCGACGACACCTCCCCAATCACACGACCATAATATGCCCCAAATACCAGATATCGACAGCCCTTCTCCGACAGTTAACCATCCGACAGTGAACCATCCGGCTACCCATGCCACAAATAGTGCTCCGGGAGGATTCTCCACGATGGTCCGTAACCCACCAATGCCCACACTTGTTGACCGAAATATGGAAATGGCACCAACCCCGCTTGCTTATTTGCGTGCCCCGGATCGAAAGCAGGAATTGGCAGCATGGTTGCAGTCGTTGCGCATCCAAAAACCACGTGGTCGTCGTCACCAGTCAGTGGTGCACTACCCCAATCGACCTCCAGTCAAAATTACTTTCCTGGTGTCTGGAAGAGCACGACTACAATGTGGAGGGGTATCCGTAGTCGTTCCGTTGGTGCCAAATAGTCAGCAATCACGTTCCTATAACCCTCAAACTTAAACTTAACCATTAGGCTATGATTTTTTTCTCTCTTTCAAGCTGTAGGACAGCCGACAGAAACCTTTTTAATGCTGTAGGACAGCATAGGTAGTTCTTAATAAAAACCGATAGGCTATAATTTATCCTTTATTTTTCTTTTCAAGCTGTAGAACAGCCGACTGAAATGTTTTAAGTTTAGGAAAATAAAATTAAATATATATTTATAAATAATAATTTGGCATGAGCTCTTTTATAAAGAGTTAAATTCACCTAATCAATAGGTGGTGCGGGCCGTAAGGCCAAAACTCAGCCAACACTAAAACAGTAAACAATTGTTTTAAAGCTATAACATAAATACTTTTTTTTTATTTATTTTTTTTTCGAAGTAAGGGGGAGATGTAACGTGACCGTCACATAGCTCCATATCATATTCATCATAAAATACTACTAATACTGCCCACCCTAATATCCATACATTTTTCTTATAATTACTACCCACCCTAATATCTATAACACCATTTTACCTCTATTACAACAACACATGACTTGTACGATCAACAATACAACCAAACAGCATCTACGTTTACTCATTCCCCCATTGTAACTTCATTGCATTTGGCACTGAAGAGTGAGTGAATAATTCTCATTCACTTGATAAAGCCATATGGATAAGTGTTCCACTTTTCATCACTGAAGTTTGCCAGCTCCCAGCTCTTTGCTAGCTCATAGCCAGCAACACGCTCGTAGCCAGCTCCCCGCTCTTTGCCAGCTCACAGCTCTTTGCCAGCTAGCAGCTCTTTGCTAGCTCATAGCCAGCAACACGCTCGTAGCCAGCTCCCCGCTCACAGCCAGCTCCACGCTCGTAGCCAGCTCCCCGCTCTTTGCCAGCTCACAGCTCTTTGCTAGCTCCTAGCTCTTTGCTAGCACCCAGCTCGTAGCCAGCTCCTCGCTCATAGCCAGCTCTACGCTCGTAGCCAGCTCCACGCCCGTAGCCAGCCGCACGCTCGTATCCAGCTCCCCGCTCACCGCCAGGTACTTGCTTATAACCACCAACACGCTCGTAGATCGCTCATAGCCAGCTTTACGCCCGCAGCCAGCTTCCCGCATTCAACACGCTCCAGCATCCAACTCGTTCCGGTATTCTACCCGCTCCTACGTATAACGGTTCCTGTATTCAAGACGCTCCAGCATCTAACTCGCTCCTGCGCTCTGCCCGCTCCTACATACAACACGCTCCTGCGTTCAGCTCGTTCTTGCGCTCTGCCCGCTCTTACCGTTCCTGTATTCAAGACGCTCCAGCATCTAACTCGCTCCTGCGCTCTGCCCGCTCCTACATACAACACGCTCCTGCGTTCAGCTCGCTCTTGCGCTCTGCTCGCTCCTACCGTTCCTGTTTTCAATACGCTCCAGCATCTAACTCGCTCCTGCGTTCAGCTCGCTCCTGCGATCTGCCCGCTCCTGCGATCCGCCCCCTCCCACTAGAAGCTGCAAAGGCCAACGGTCGAGAGTAATTACTGTTAAACAAATAATCATCTGAATTTACACACATTATCCATTGTCTTAACATCCGAATATTGTAATAAAAGATAAAGTCATATACAACTCGTGTTATTATTTAAGGTTTGTGGGTCCTTGAATTGACCCTGGCAACGGTTGAGCCTACCTCAGCCCTAGATAAAACCACTCGTTATAAATGTTTGTATCTTCTTTTTAATTTAGAAGAGAATGCTGTAGAAACGGCTTACTTTGTTGGAAATAGAAACAAGGATAAAAGAAACATAAACAAAACCATTGTTGTGAAGTTTGCTGATAGGGGTCATAAAGATCAGTTGATGAAATCTAAAGCCAAACTAAGAGAAAATGAAGAAACAAAAAATGTATTTGTAAATGATTACCTGAGTAAAGACACATAGAATCTTTTACATTATGCCAAATCATTGAAATCTATTGGCTTCCAGTATATTTATGCCAGAGATGGGAAGGTATTTTGTAAAAAAAGTGAAATTTCGTGGAGCATTTTCATTAAATGCGAAGAAGATATTGACCAGATTCTAATGGAGGCAACAACAAATAAGCATTACAATAGAAGGTCTATGGTACGCAACAGAGAAATGGATGATGCGGATTCCAGTGATGATTGTGATGGTGCTGCGTATTAATCTCCTTCATAAATAATAAAGTTTACAAATTCCGAGTACATAAAATTAATTTATTATATATATATATATATATTTTATGGATAAAAGTCAATATTTTAAACATTTTTCACATTTTATAAAATATACTTCTGAATTAAATGATCATGCTTTTCATATTATAAGTATTAACATCAGAAGTGTTTCCTCAATTGATAAATTTAATAAGTTTAAATGCTTGCTATCATCATTCAACAAATTGCCTGATATTATAGCAATTCAAGAAACATGGATTCAAAGAAATATCATTCAAGTATACTCCATTCCAGGGTTTAAAAGTGTGCATTGCTGCAGGGATGATAATTATGGAGGTATGACAATATATCTAAATAATCGTTTTGAATTCACTGTAGATGTTTGCAAAAGTGAACAGTTTGTAGATATTGTAGCTCTTACCATACACAATTTTAAAATAAGAAATAAACCTATGAAATTGGTATATTTTTATCGTTCACAGAAATGTTATATTTTAAACTTTATTGATATTTTGGAAAATATTTTAAATGCACAAGGTCACAATCCAATAATATTACTTGGAGATTCGAATATTGATTTGTTGCAAAACTCTCGTTTTCTAGACTTGCAAACCTTGTGTGAAAATTATGATTGTAGCAATGTTCACAGTTTGATAACACGACCAGAAAATGGATCATGCATTGATCATATCTTTAGTAATATATCTGAATACTTATCTGTTTATTCAGTGGAATGCGATTTTTCTGATCATAACTTACTTTTATGTACTTTAAAATTTAAAAATTGTGGTAACGAGAAGCTGGAGACTCTAAAGAAGTATTGTGATTACCAAAAGGCTAAAACCATTTTACAAAACTTATTGCCAAATAGCTATTCTAATTCAGATGTGTGTATTATGACTGAAGAGTTCATATCGTGTGTTCATACTGCCATAAAAGGTTCTACAGTTGATGAAAAAAGTAGTACACAATTACAATTTAAAATTTCCCCTTGGATAAATATTGTTGAGGCGGGGGGTTTTTCTACTCCTCGCCGTGGTGGTGTTTGTGTGTGGTTGGGGTGATCAATGATTAACTCAAGGGAGCGGGGGTTGCGAGCGACAAGAACTCCCAAGCGGTTAATGGTGTATGGAAAAGAATGTTCAAAGGAAATAAAACACAAGAAAGAATTAGTTAAATAATCTTAATAATCTTAGTTTTATTGGTGGTATTCTTTTCCTTATTACAACAAATAAATTACCTCTTGTAATTTATGGTGGCGGCGCTGATACCTGTTAATAACGCGTAGACGTTATTCTATTAACTCTAAGGTGGTTGGTCGACAAGTTAACTCTAAGGAGGTTAAACGACAAGTGAACGCTGTGGTTCGTGCAATCACAGAGGATTGCGGTGATCGCTGAGGATCGGTTGTCGTTTACTATTACATTTACATATTCCAATGGGAGAAAAGTGTCGAGCAAGGAGAGCAAACCAGCAACAACCACCGCTCGGTGGCATCTGCACCCTACGGTCTCCGCTGAGGGAACTTGCAGGGGAGATGCCCGTAGTGTCAATCAGCAGACGTAATTGACTGAGCTCGGGAAGTTGAGTCAGAACATATCAAACTTATACATTCCGGCCCCCTTGTTACGACCGACAAAGTAGCAATTAACAATTAAATTGGAATATGGGTTAGTAAAAGCTATATGAACGTAAATTCAGATTTCAAGTGAGCTTCATGTTATAAATTTAGTAAACGACACAAGTTTAGTAAATGGGTGACTCAAGTATACAAACGATATTCAAACGATAAGGTGATCGATTTCTATTATAGGTGAGAGATTAGGTGGCTGGAACTGAACCGGTCAGTATATACCCGAATATAGACTTTTAGGCCAACAGCGAATTTAAAACTAATTTTGGTGGTTCGGCTTCCAGTATGTGGGGGTAAAGATCAGCGCTAACCAGCAAATCTATTGGGCTGCCGTCAAAGGAGTCAGCTAAATCTAAAGGAATTTTAGGTTTCAAACTTGCAATAGGTGGATGTGAGAACAATTTCCCCTTAACAGTAGGCCGAACAAACGCCATTGCTTCAACAATTTTAGACGAGTTCTTGGGGGGAAGTCAACTTAAGTGGACACATTTCTCTTGGTGTAGCAGGGTTGGATTCCTTCTTCGAATTACCAGAAATGCCAAGTGAATTTTTAAGTTTTTTACTTACAACAGATACCTTGGAGGAAGGATCAATAATGGCACGAACAGGATGTGTTTTTCCATTATGAACTACATTTACTACTGCTGTTCCTATGAGAACCTTGGTATCTTGGGAGGGGTGAGGTATCGGTGGATTCACAACATTCTTATTCGAAGAAGGGTGCGACAAATTATATGCTCGGCGTTTGACTTTAGTAAAAGCCGGATAAGGTTTTTCCGAAGAACGAGGCAAAGAAGTCTGTCCTCGACTTTTGACATTTGTAAAAGCCGGAGGTGACTTGGAGGGAGCAACAACCTTATTAATTGGTGGACGGTGAAGAAGGCTGTGGTGCCTTTGCTTGCAAGTAGTGCAACTATGTTTACTATTGCAGGTTTTAACTGCATGACCACGAGATAAACAATTTACACAACATTTATTTTGCTTTACTATCAAGAATTTGTCCTCAAACGAAAGTTTTAGAAACTGGGGGCAGAGTCGAAGATGGTGGCTCTGGTCAGGACAAATGGTACAAGAAGATTTGGAGGGTAAATTTATAACTCGAGGTGGGGTAACACATTTAGAATGATGTGTCGAGAACAATTTATTGGGGGAATGAGGTGTAGCGCTATTACTACGTAAGGGGGAATGCATTTTCTTTGGCAACAATAACTTATTTTTGGTGGGAAGGACGTGTTCTAGACAAATCAATGTTTGTATCCTCTCCGTGAGGAAAGCGTCTAATTCTACCCAAGAGGACAACGACGATTTAGTTTTTATACTTTGCTCCCACAGAGTCAAAGTAATTTTTGGCAAACGCTGCAAACAAATCAAAACAACAATCGGATCCCAATGATCCGTGATGACGTCATAAACTGACATTGCAGCAAGGCAACTATTTATCCCTCGTTGGATAGTTTTAAGACCAGAAACCGTTTCAGCTTCTATGGAGGGGAGTTCAAACAAGCATTTGAAGTGAGAGTTTACGACGATACGTTTATTGTTATACGTATCGGACAAAGCTTTCCACGCTGAAGGGAAACTAGAATTGGTGAGTGGAAATCTGGAAATGATTTCACGAGCTTCACCGGTGGTCTTCTGTATTAAATGGCAGAGACGTTCAATGTCCGAAATATGTGAATTGTTTATAAATAAGGTGGTGAACAGATCCCGAAAGGTGGGCCAAGATATAAAATCGCCAGAGAAAACTTCAATGTCGATAGGTGGAACAACTAGACTATGCTTATCGACAGGTGGATTGGTGTAGCTATTGTTGGTGGAAGAATTTTGAAATTCTGCAGCAACTATAGGAGTGGTGAACTGCACATTATTCGAAGTTGAAGGTGGAGACAAGGTGATAGGTGGCATATAATTGTGACAATTTGGTGGAGATGGTGAACTCGGCGGAGATGAAACTGGTTGAGATTGTGAAATTTGTTGAGCTATAGCAGGGGAAATATTAGTTAAAAGACTTTGAAGGCGAATGAGATGCCGATTTATGGTGGATAGACACCAAGAATACGCAATAAATGCAGTATTGTTTTTTTCTTCGACATCAATCATATCAACCTGTGCATTCGGAGAAGTCGCAAGGTATGTTTTGCACTCCTCGTAGGTGCACTTAACTTTATCCCATAATTCTCGAATTTCTGTATTGTGAATTTCGAGGTTGAATACAGAATACTGGGATTCTGGAATTCGCTCAAAGAATTCCACTCTTTTTAGGACAATTCCAGTGGCTCTGTTAAAGCGGGTGAGAGGAGTTATCGACATTATGTATGGTAAAGAGGGGAGACAACACAGTAGATAATATAATAATAATGCCGAAAAATAAAAAAAACTCCTGTATAATCAACAAAGTATGGGGCAATAGTAATTGAATGGCAACAAATGTTGCTACAGCTCAAATTATATTTCAGCAAAAACTCAAAAATATGGACAAAATTTGTAAAATATTGCAAAAGTCTATATTAAAGTAGTACAAAGTGAAGACAATTTTGAAGAATTTCTTCACGATGCCAAACTACTTTAAAAACACCACAAAAAACAAGTATTTTTTTTAAATTTCCTCAAATTATACAAAATCTTCCAATTGTAGGGTGTAATTGAGAAGGTGAATGTAAATAATAGGGTGCGGTTATCCAAAAAGAAAATAAGAATATATCCACTGAGCAAAATTAATGTGTAAAATCTCAGCCACAAGAGATTTAATTGTCAAAAAACAATAAATTTCAGCAAGTAATTTTGCTTGGCTATATGTAACTGCTGATTGTAGGGTGCAAATGTCCAAAAATGTTTGATAATTCTACAATAATATTTCAAATATACAAATATATTGAGTAAATCACGACTACAATGGATGAAATTGCCAAACAAATAGGAAAAATCAAGTTTTTCCTTACTCTGAATAATGTAAGAAATTGCCAAGTGTAGGGTACAAAAGTCCAAAAAATGCTGAAAGCCTTACAAAAATGACTAATGTTCAATGCCTTGAATTGAAAACAACAAGTAGGGAGAAATATTCAAAAAATTAATATTTTTCACAAGCACTTTTTATGCTTCAATTGCGTGCAATAGCTGCCGAATATAGGGTGAATTTGTCCAAAAATATCAAAAACCCTACTACCAATCAGTATTTATTCAAAAAATATTTTTAATATAATTTGCTATTGAAAATTCCCAATTTTTGTCGCTTGGTACCACTGTACTGTAGTGTGGTGAATAACGAATATCACACAAAACACAAGCGACGCTAACAGCGAAATGGCTATGCGTAAGCAGCTACGCACCCACACAACACACGACGCGAGAAACGATCCAACAGTGAGAGTTGGAGTTGAAAACAATTGTTGGTATATTTTCTGTTATACCAAGGTGACGCTAGAAAAAGGCGCGTGTGTTGTTATTGGAAAATGACAATGCAAATTCTGCAGTGAGAACTGGCCAACGTTAGAACAATAATAACAACAGAAGAATGTTTGGTTGGTGATGGATCGAAACAACAAATAAACCAAACAACGAGATCGTGGACTATTAGGGTGATTGTTATTGTTTATTTAGTAATGCAAATACTCTGAGGTTCAGAATAGAAGAATAACAGCAGCAGCAAATCGTTTGGTTGGCGAATAATGCAAAAACAAATAAACCAAACGAAAAATAGGAGGAGAAGAGTTTTTTATGTTGTTATTGGAAATAGTACAATGTAATTTCTCTACTTGATGAACACAGGAGGGGATAACTACAAGACGAATTCGCTTGAGGAAAAAAGCAACAAATAATCCAAACGAACAATATATGGAGAGGTGATGTTTGTTGTTAGTACAAATATGTTAAATCGAGAAAAAACGAATATGTTTGGTTGGTGAGGGTAAAGAACAACAAGTAAACCAAACAGTCAATATGTGGAGTTGTGATGATTAGTAATTTAACTGCAGAGAGTCGAATGGAAATACTGTGTGTTGTTATTGCAATATTATTTCGAATTCTCACTGTAGGATTTTTAAATGAGAATAGCTGAGAAATATAAGACGACGAGTGGTTTTAACAACACCGAATGCTTTTGTATGATCAACGCGACGTAGGGTGATCAGTACAAGGCGATATACTGCTAATATTTTGTATGGAAGAAAATACGTATTAAAGCAAGAAGTGGTATTATAAGTCGACTAAAATGACTTAAATCACACAGCGAATGAGAACGGGAGATGTGTGTTGCTATGGTGATATTAAAAATATGAAATTCAGAGCAAAGAAAAATAGCAACAACACAGATTTGTTCTCTAATGATCAACAATGATTTTTATGATCACTACAACAGAATATAGCAACAAATGTGGACTGTATATAGGTGAATAGGAGTTAGATTAGAAGTAGGGATAACCGAAAGCCGACCAATGCCAATTCAATACCGATAGAAGTTGGCAAACAAACAAAAAAGACTAACACTCGCAGTAGCTCACTTTTGACGAAATCTGAGTTTACGTACCTGGTGTTAGTATGGTGATTTGTTGATGTGATGATGAGAGATGATTCAAAATACTAATTTCTCCGTCAGCAACAAAAACCACAAGGTGACTGGCTTCTATTCGGCTCGATGCGACCAAATGTTGAGGCGAGGGGTTTGGCCTACTCCTCGCCGTGGTGGTGTTTGTGTGTGGTTGGGGTGATCAATGATTAACTCAAGGTAGCGGGGGGTTGCGAGCGACAAGAACTCCCAAGCGGTAAATGGTGTATAGAAAGGATTTTCAAAGGAAATAAAACACAAGAAAGAATTTGTTAAATAATCTTAGTTTTATTGGTGGTATTCTTTTCCTTGTTACAACAAATAAATTACCTCTTGTAATTTATGGTGGCGGCGCTAAGACCTGTTAATAACGCGTAGACGTTATTCGACTAGTTAACTCTAAGGTGGTTGGTCGACAAGTTAACTCTAAGGAGGTTAAATGACAAGTGAACGCTGTGGTTCGTGCAATCACAGAGGATTGCGGTGAACGCTGAGGATCGGTTGTCGTTTACTACTACATTTACATATTCCAATGGGAGAAAAGTGTCGAGCAAGGAGAGCAAACCAGCAACAACCACCGCTCGGTGGCATCTGCACCCTACGGTCTCCGCTGAGGGAACTTGCAGAGGAGATGCCCGTAGTGTCAATCCGCAAACGTAATTGACTGAGCTCGGGAAGTTGAGTCAGAACTTATCAAACTTATACAAATATAAATCTTCAAAAACTTATACTTCTAAAAAAAAACTTGTTAAAAAGACGGTGAAGGTCAAAAAATATAAATTATAAACTTGAAAATACTCTAAAACGCTTAAGTCGAATTATAAAAGTTGCCAGTAGGATTTGTAGAGAGAACTTTTATGAAGATAATTTAAAGAGAATTGGGAATAATCCCAAAAAATGTTGGAAATGTATTAAAGAATCTATTGGTAAATCCGTTAACAATGATATTGTTTTGAAGGATGAGCATGGAAATTATATATAACTAACCATAAAGAAAAATCGAATCTATTTAATAATTATTTTCTTAACGTTGCATCTGAACTAAGATCACAAATTGAGCAACTACCATGTGATTCAGTAAATGCTTTACAGACATTGCCTAGGGTAAATGTTCGCTTTAGAATAGATAACATAAATCTGTCAGATATTTTATCCATTATATCTCAAATGGACAGCTCTAAAAGTCCTGGATGTGACAACATTTCACCAAAATTGGTCAAAAATTGTTCACAAGAGTTATCACCGATTTTGGTTCATATATTTAATGCGATGAATTCGACTTCAATTTATCCTGACGAAATACATAAAATTGTACCAATCCCAAAAGAAAAAAGTGTCACATCAGTGGAAAAATTTTGACCGTTCGCAGTTTTATCGGTAATCGACAAAATCATAGAAAAACTCTATTTAATAAGCTGCAAACATTTTTAGAAAACAACCAATTAATGTATAAATTTCAGTTTGGTTTTCGAACAGGTTGTGGAACATCAGATGCTGTTGTAAATTTGACACACACAATTTGTAGTGGACTTGATAGGGGTTTCAATGGTGTATCTGCACTATTTTTTTACCTTACGAAGGCATTTGATCTCGTTGATCACGATATAATGTTACATAAAATGAGATATTATGGTATTCAAGGAAAGGAAATTGAATTGTTTAAAAGCTATTTAAAAAACAGAAAACAATATGTGAAATTCATGGCGAAAAAAGTTTTTTGTGTTCAATAAATGTTGGGGTTAGGGATACGTAGTCGATCGCAAAAGTCGACTTTTAGACTTTTCGATTTTTGCCTCTGATAAAAAAAGTCGATTTTTAGACTTTTCGATGTTAGCCTTTGACTAAAAAGTCGACTTTCGATCTTTCGATTTTGTTAAAACTGTTCAAAATCGATTTTCGACTTTTACTGACTTCTGCAAAATCGACTAAAAATTTGATTTTTTATATGAATTATTGTGAACAGATAAAGTAAAGTTCCAGAAAGTAAAATTTTTGAGCAATTTGAGCTTTGTGATAAAAAACCAAATATTTATGAAGAAAATAGAAAGTCGACTTTACGATTTTCTCATAGATCAAAAGTCGACTTCGACTTTTGGGCTTTTCAATACGAAAAGTCGATTAGTCGAAAGTCGATTTACTTATCCCTAGTTGGGGTTCCACAGGGAAGTGGTCTAGGTCCCTTGCTGTTTTCCATTTAAATGAATGATATGCAAAACCTTTGTCTCTTTGGAAAACTTATTATGTATGCAGATGACATATGTTTATTATACCCATATAAAAGTGAGATAGAGTTGAAAGTTAGGATGGAACGAGATGCTGCTTTAATAGTTGAATTTGCGCGATTAAACCGTTTACTACTAAACCCTAAAAAACTCAAATTATTAGATTTATACCGCAAGCATTAAGACCAGATGCAGAGCAATTTTGCATATATGTGGATGGTAAAAGTATATGTGAAGTTAATTCCATAAAGTATTTAGGAATACATCTTCAGAGTAATTTATGTTGGGACGTGCATATCGAAGAACTTAAGAAGAAAATAGCACCTGCAGTCGGTATTTTGTACAAAATGCAAAGTAAATTAAATCAAACAACAAAACTAATGATATTCAATTCCTTAATACAATCACATTTGAATTATATGGCAATAATATATGCTTATAATAAATCAAATATATAGCATTGAAATCTTTGCAAAGAATGCAAAATAAAACATTAAAATGGTTTATAAACTGCCACATACATATTCTACCACTTCATTGTTTAAAAACTATTCATCAAATATATTACCAATACATGGTTTACACATCTACCAAACATTAATATAATATCCAAACACGCAATTGTAGCAATTTGAGAATATCAAAATGTAGATTAGAGAAAACAAAACAAAGAATTGACTATACAGGGACAAAGAAATTTAATAAGTTGCCTGGATATATAAAATCTTTACAAACATTTTCACAATTTAAACCCGCATGTAAAAACTACTTGTGCAGTCTGATGGAAACACTTTTGTTGTAAATGGAAATATATATTATGATTATCACTATTGAAATATGAATTATTTAATTGTAAATATACATTGAAATGTTTTAAAAAGTTGCCAACTGCCTCACTAATGCCATCTTGGCGCTGAGGCTATACATAAAATGATTGTATCATAATAATATATAAAAAATAAATACATCACAAAAAAAAACAAAAAAAAAATGCATTTTCAAAAATAAAATTATGTGCAAGAGCTGAGCTGTGTGACGTTTCAATGGAACATAACATTGTTGATGTAATCGAGCGAAGTATTCAAAAGCTTACTCGGCAAGATTGTTCTAACTACGTTATCAATAATATTGGTCACCAAACGATTATATTAGAACAAAACCAAAATAATATCCAAACACGCAATTGTAGCAATTTGAGAATATCAAAATGTAGATTGGAGAAAACAAAACAAAGAATTGACTATACAGGGACAAAGAAATTTAATAAGTTGCCTGGATATATAAAATCTTTACAAACATTTTCACAATTTAAACCCGCATGTAAAAACTACTTGTGCAGTCTGATGGAAACACTTTTGTTGTAAATGGAAATATATATTATGATTATCACTATTGAAATATGAATTATTTAATTGTAAATATACATTGAAATGTTTTAAAAAGTTGCCAACTGCCTCAATAATGCCATCTTGGCGCTGAGGCTATACATAAAATGATTGTATCATAATAATATATAAAAAATAAATACATCACCAAAAAAAAAACAAAAAAAATGCATTTTCAAAAATAAAATTATGTGCAAGAGCTGAGCTGTGTGACGTTTCAATGGAACATAACATTGTTGATGTAATCGAGCGAAGTATTCAAAAGCTTACTCGGCAAGATTGTTCTAACTACGTTATGGACATGGTTTTGAAAATCCCACAAGACTGCAAGTCGGGAACCCCTTCATTACGATAAGCAGTTACCTTATCATCAACAATTTATTAAGTCAAATATGTATTTCGCATTTAGGACCGGGTATTCAATTCTTTTTCTTAAATATTTATTTATTAAAATGTCAAGAAATACCCCAGTTTGTATTACTATTTATTTAGTTTTATGTAGTAAAGATATTAAATGAAATCACACCGAATTAAAAAATATTTATGTTAATTACATAGCCATACAACTATATCTGTTAATAATCTTTGATTTAATTTTCAAATATTGGTTTAAAATTACTGCAAGTGTTATATTTCCTTAGATAAGAATACAGGTTTCATTTAATTTGTAAAAGGTTTCATTTAATCTGGAAATGCTATATATAGGGGTGGGAAATCTGGCGTGCCCCTTGCAGTACTACTGCAATGGAAATTAATGTACTTTATATGCTCACGTCTGCTTACAAAAATGTAATACTCTTAAAACCAATCAAAACTTAATATATAGATGAAATTACATTTTTAATATTAAACATAATTATAAAATGATCCGCTATTAAAATGGAGGGAGCTACATCGCAGCATCACGACAGAGAGGCAGGCAACTCTTTTTCGTAACGTAGATATCTGAAAAGGAAGTGTGTGGTTTGCTGGAAGGAATATAAAATAGTGCTTTCGTTGTTTGTTTCAAAAGTAATTTGGAATAAAACTTGGAACTAATACTTCGGAAAAAGTATATCAGCATGGAAAACATTTTTGTAGAACATAGCTTCGAATTTGTAGTTTGGAAATAGTACGGAATTAATGGTGACTGGAAATAACATTTGGATGAAATTACCGGAAGAACGAATCATGAAATGTACAGTATTTTCGCTGTCGAAACACTTACGTTGGAATAACCCAGGTGATTATATATGTGCACATGAAAAGCTATTCGAGGATATGTCATGGCAATAGACAATATCGTTGAAGCTTTAAGAATGTATATAAAATATATATCAGTATATTGAGGTGAACTGACATGGTTAAACATCGTGGCCCAATTTGGAGTCAGATATAATAACGGAAATGAATAGCTAGCTGTTTCTAAATCAGTATTATGGCATGGATTGTATCTGCTTGCAGTTTGACCAGAATGTGCACTACCAAGTACATCACGCAAAATCTTACTCACAACTGGAAACGTAAACTGAAATGCATCCGCTAGTGAAATGAATAAACGAATAACAATGTGTGGTTTACAAATGACAAGTAATGTGCCGATTTGTAACTGGAAGTCAGAATATTGATTACCGGGGTGGTTGCTGAATCGATTTATCTGGAATGGAGTAGGATCGGAGCGAAGATTTTCTAGAATACGGAATATGCAAATACTTCGATTAAACAGCCATTTAGGACAGAGGATAAGGAAACAATTTGGAACTACTGGATAATGAATATTGGATACGGAATGATTCAGGTCGTAGCGTAATTATTTAAATTAAATTGGAGGAATTCACCATAATAGTAGCGGACCAGAAGTCATAAACGAATTCTTTACTCTCGCATGAAAGTTGAATTCGAAATTCCAAAGGAATGAATTTTTGAATTAATCTTTCGTTATCAGTATGATCACAAATAGGATAAATGGATTTGTGTATGCATTTATCATACTCCATGATGCCAGACAAATTCGTACGCTGGAACGGAAAAACGTGTAGGCGTTTATCATACTCCATGATGCCAGACAAATTCGTACGCTGCAACAGAAAAACGTATATTGTAGAAATCCACTCGGAATTGGAGGATATCTTTGGATAAAAAACGGAAATTGAAGTGAAAATGTCGTGCTCCAGAAAAAGTCTCGAGTTTAGAGACGTTTTGTCGATATGGAATAGGAATCGGAGCGACAATTTCATACCCCAACATTTCAGGAATCTTCTCGGAATTGGAAGCCTTCTCTGATTTGGAAACTGGAATTTCAGGAATGTTCCCGAATTTTGAAGCCTTTATTGGATTGGAAACAAGAACTGAAATTTCAGATGACTTCTCGGATGTGGAAGTCTTCAATGGATCGCAAACAGGATTTGTACTGGAAATGCCATGCTTCATCATGACAGAAAATCTTTCGGATTTGCAAGCTTTCTGTCCATAGGAAATAATAATGGGAGCGACAATATCGTAATTCATTTTGCAGGAAGCATGTAAATAATGCATGAACGGAAGAATGCATGTTTTACTGAAGAACTTCTTTGGATTGAAATTGAGATGTGTAGGAATATCGCAAATAACATCGGAATGAAAATAATTCGTCAAAGCAGAAGCTAACAAAATTGAGTTATGTTTAGAATTAGGAGTTTGAACGTCTTCTGCATTGGAACAAATGGACTGTATTGGAACAGAGGGGATTCGATCTTCGAACAAGATGTTGTATTGGTGTTAGGCGACTGATTTTGTGAATTGATGTTGGCGGAGCCAACATGGAACATAAAATGGTGTTTCCTTTTACAGAGAACACAATTGATTTTGGCTGGACAATGACACGCAGTATGCGTTTTGGAAAAACAGTTTCGACAAAGACCTAAATTTTTAATCTCTGCCGAACGTTGCTGTGGGCTCATGTCGTTGAAAGTGGTACAATTTCGGATGGTGTGCCCGAATGAGGAACATAATCGATACTTTGGAAATTAACCTCTGCTATGAATTAAAGATTTTTAAACTTGGAAACGGTCCGGGACTTGTTTTAACATCGCGATGCAAGCTGAATAAGTAATGGAAGCGTTATGAAATGTTAAGCGAAACTGTAGCTCGGAATCTACAGCTTTATTTCCATTTATTGAATATTCGACGCATTTCAACCCATAAGAGTTCAAGCTCGGATCAGTGAATTTTTGAGAGAAGTAAGTGGAATAAAACCCTTTTGCACGGCCGTGTCAATCTCGAAAATACGTTTGACTGAACATAAAAATAATTTGTGGTCCATTTTTAGGAATATTAGGATGTTGAATATATTGTTGAAAATATTTACAATGTTTTATTTGTATTTTCTCCTTTGTTGAATTGGAAGAATTTGAATGAAGAACGGAAGTGTTATTTTAAATTGTTATATATATATATAAGAAGGAAGGAATAATAATATGGAATCTGCTCAGGAATTAGAAAATAGCAAATGTTATATGCTCGTTTTCTTAGTACGAATATATAACTTTTTGAAGTATGTTGCAAACGATTTATGTTGCGACCATATGTAAGGAATGATGGTAGCGTGCTTGTACTAAAAGAAACAGTGTATTAGTACAACGCTCTCAATGAAAGAAACGCAGTGGCCAAAAAACAAAAAGAAATTAACATAAATACTTGTTGTTTTATATGTTGACGATTGGAATGGAAAATAATCAACAACTGCAGTTGAAATAATTAAAAAAAATGTATCAAGGAATTTCAAAATTGTTTTGCAATTCTGAATTTGGAAGGAATGGAGCCGTCGAACAATTTAAAACAACATAATGTAATTTATGAAATACTGTATCAACGGAAATCGAAAAAGTATACTTTGCAAATTTACAAACAGTTTATTGTGAAATATTAATAAAATCCCGAAAAAATCAAAAAGGAAAAAAAAAACAGTTTGAGCTTTTTTTTATACGGAAATCGACCTCTAGCGGCGGTATAGTGAAATAGTAACCGTCGATGAATGTATAAAATATGTGAAAAGTCCCGAAAAATTCAGTGTTTTTGTAGGAAACAAAAGTTGTTACGTTGGTTCTCTACAACAATTATTGCTCTATGGATAATAGAAAGAGGAATAAAAAACAGAACAACTCTCAACGAAATGATCTCGCGACAGTAATGCAAAGGAAAAAATAATGTTGTTCTCATTAAATTAGAAATAACAAAATTCAAATATTTTGATTAAATTAATAATAATATTTTAATAATGGAAATATTAAACAAAATAATTAAATATTGATGAACGGAATTGAAACAAGTGAAAAAGCGTTAAGTTCGGCCGGGCCGAGCTTTGGATACCCTCCACCATAGATATACTGATAGGTACTTGAATTGAAAATATAGGGAACATACCAAAAAATATACCTACAATATACAATTCTACAAAACGATCATGTAAACAATAAGTGTTTAAGTTCGATACATTGCTTACGGCAATGTATATGTTCCATACATTGTTTCCCCTTCTACAACATTACAATAACCTACTTTAATTGTCCGCTCTTCGGAGCCCAATGGGGAAATCTTCTTTGCATATCTTCCAGGAGCCTCATTCGCCTAGTTCGGATTGTAGGGGAGAGTTCGCTCTCTTCTACTATATCTCCTGGAAGCCACATTCGCTTAGTTCGGATGCAGAGAGGCGCTTTCCAATGCTGTGGTCGTAGTTGTTGATCACGGCCTTGCTGTAGCTTTCTTGCCCATCGCAACCTCACTTGCTTTCGAACTCTCGTAGAGTAAACACTTTCTTTCTAACTCTCGTCGATTAAACTTGCATTATCGTTCTCGTAGAATAAACATCTCTCGCTATCGTAGTTAACGCACGCTAAGGTAAAGTCTTGTTTCTCACGAAACCCACCTACTTTACAATAAAGATTGAAAATATTTACTTAAACATTCCTTCGTTTTTCTTTTCTTTATTTTTTTGGGGTTTCACTGCATCTCGTTATCACGCCAACATTTTGATCCATTCGAGCCGGATAAAAATAAGCAAAACCATTTGGATACAATCATTGCTAAGCTTGCATTTTCCTTATTTTCGAAGGAGAAATACATCATCTCCCCTCACCAAACACAACACCTCATCATCAACATCAAAAACTGCATCATCATCCAAACAGTACATCATAAACTCAAAGGTACGTAGTTCAGTTTGTTAATATTGAGCATACCGCGAGTGTTGTCCATTTTTATTTTGCATTAAAAAACAAAATATACATTTTTATTTTTCTAAATTGTTTGCTACGTCGCGTACTGGTCGCCCTACAATTGCTTTACCGTGTGTGTTTCTAATAAAAGTCTAATACAGTCCACTCATTGTCGCATATCACTGCTTTAATTTGTTAGCCAGTGATCTATTGCGTAGTGCTTATTTGTTATTTCTCACTAAAGTCTACATATACACCCCCGCCTTCTCGTTGACATCGTTAGCCACTAGTGAGAAAAAGCACAAGCAATACTACTAATATTCAACGTGTCCTTTTCTTATTTTTCTTTTTATTCGCATACCTACCGACAATTTCTATATCGAATCATCTCTCGTTGTTTGGTCGAGTAAACACAACAACAATAATCGAATATTCCACTCGCCTTTTTCTAGCGTCTGTTTATTAACATTCGATCTACCACCAAATAAGTTCTCTTCTCCACTATTACTGTTTCAATCTTTCGATTCCAAACACTCACAACAAATATCACTCTCGCATTCCAGCCGCTTTGTTTAGTGTGAGCAGACTAACAAACAAACGTTCCAACAAGTTCTTACTCTCCCCCCACACATCTCTGTTTGTTGGTTGTCGTTGGTCTGATTGTAGTGCGTTAGCCGGTCACTCAACACTGCTTGTGTTTTATTCCCTTTTGTGCGGTATTCGTTATTCACCACTGCACAGGGTAACGAAAAGTACCCTACTTTCGGCATTTCACAAGCGCATTCAAAGCATTTATTTGTTGTTAATTAAAAACCCTTTTTGGGCATTTTTTATTGAAATTGTTGTAATTTTTTGCGAGAAATTTCGTGCACCCTACTGTCGGTAATTGCGATTTTCAAATTATTTTCGTAATTTTTGTCCCTTTTTTTGAAATTTCACAAAATTTGTTGTGTTTAGTTGTTCCTATCGACTATATTTCCTTTTTTTCATCGATCCTTTTACAAATTTGATTGTGTGTACCCTACATTCGGTTCTAGTCGACCTCAAATAGTAAAAATATAGATTTTTTGGACTCTTTTACTTCGCTATCGTTTGTTTTTCTATAGAATCATGTCGGTCACTCCATTGGCACAATTTATTCGCGCTTCAGATAATGTGGTCAAATTTATTGCCTCAGCCAGAGACTCATACAATTTTCAGCCTTGAAATTCAAAGTTCGGAACTTCAAGAGTTATGGTCTAAAGTCAAGGACACATCAGAGCAGATCTCTTCTGTTGATTCAAAGTATCAATCATCTAATCAAAGTTTCACTGATTGTTTGTCGGAGATCAATGAAAGGATTTACAATTTTAAGTCGGTGAAATCTCCTCCTGCACCTCCTGTCGTCCTTAATGCTAACACACCGCAAACTACTTTAGCTCCAAATCCTCACCAAATCGGTAGTGCATCTTATCGGCCTCCTCATGATTTTAATAGTTCTAGTAATAGTTTGAATAGGAATATCACAAAATTCAACTGAATTTCTAAATCCTGCAGACATCTCAATTTCTAATCGGAGTTTGCCACTTACCGTTTCAAATACCATGCATAATCTCAACTTACCACCGTGTGAGATTGATGATTTTCATGGATATTTCTTGTCGTGGCCCACATTCCGGTACTTGTTCTCAGCAATATTTATTAATAACCATCACTTAAGTGACATTGAGAGGCTTTGTCACTTAGTTCAGAAAACAAAAGGTGAAGCTAGGAAAATCGTTTCAAGGTTTCCGCTCACTCATAAAAGTTTCGCTATGGCTTGGCAGGCGTTGAAGGATACGTACGATAATAAACGTATTCTAGTGAATAACCATCTCAAGCTCCTTTTTGACCTTCCCGTGTTAGATTCTGAATCTAGTTCTAACTTGAAAATTCTGCAGCGTGGTATCAACGGCTGCATTTCTGCTATGTCAGTGTATGATGTAGCTACGGATCACTGGGATCCAATTTTGGTATATATTTGTCAGCACCGTTTACCTAAAATAACCGCAGTTTTGTGGGAGCAGAGTATAAACGATAAATCTTCCCTTTCGCCGTGGGAAGAATTAAACAAATTCCTTACTGAAAGGATTCAAACTTTTGCTTGTTTACGAGACATGAGATGTTCTCCTTCTAGTCCGATTTCGAAAAATAAAGTCAAAGCCCATATGGTTACTTCTGTGGTTAAAAATAAGTCGAAATCATGCATTCTTTGTTGAAATGAATTTCATTCATTACGCTCATGTTCAAAATTTAGAACTCTTTCGTTTGAAAAAAGATTTGAAGTGGCTAAGAAAAAAGGTTGTTGTTTAAATTGCCTCTCTGTAGGACATTCCGTCAAAAATTGTGCCAGTATCCATAATTGTAATATTTGCAAAATTCGCCATCATACTCTGTTGCATAGGCCTACTGCTTCTCCTCAATCATCTAGGACTGCTTCTCCTCAGTCCTCTAGTATTGTTTCTCCCCTATCTTCTAGACCTTTGAATCCTATCGCGACAAATATTGTCAATACTCCACAAGTTGATGGTAATCTAGCTTCCACTTCCACTGGCTCTAATCCGAGGGTAATGAATAGTCAAGTGTTCCATGCAACCCAAAATCGTAATGTCTTATTGGGTACTGCTATGGTCAACATAGTTCATTTAGGAGTTTCGTACTCTGTTCGCGCTCTGATCGACCCTGGTTCAGAGGCTTCTTTCATATCTGAACACTTGCAAACTCGTCTTCAACTACCTACTTAGTCAATTTCTGCCACCATTTCCGATGTTAATAGTTCAAACTATGCCGCTTCAAAGAAAAACTGTTCAGTTCGCATCCGTTCTCGCCTCGATTCTTCTTTAATTGTCGATGTTAATACTTTCGTTATTCCAAAAATCTCTGTAAATCTTCCTTCAGTGCCCCTTCGTTCTGATCTTACTTCTTGCTTGCCCAATCTACCTTTAGCCGATGCTAACCTCTTCAATTGTAGACCTGTCGATTTGCTGTTAGGGGCAGATTTGTATCCACAGATATTGAAGGAAGGGACGCAACGAAATGTTTTGGGTTCGCTGTTAGCCCAAAACACGATATTCGGCTGGATTCTGACTGGTCCTGTGCCTTCGTCCTCAGTCCAGGTCTTTAGGACTGCGTTGGATTTTGCTGAGGATGAATCTCGCCACAGAACACTACTCCGACCTTGGGGACTTCCATATGTTCCCAAATTGAAGCATCCTTCGCCGTCGGACATGTTCTGTGAGAGGAATTATCGTCGTTGCGTCTGATCAAAATTCATTTAATTTCCTAATTCTCGCTTACCTAAATTTTCGTTGCTAGATCAGTCTTTCTTTGCTTTCGAACAGTTTACTCCTCCCCAAAGGTCTCATTCTCTAACGCTGTCATACTTTGTACGTCAATCAACTATCTTGCCATTTCCATGCCAATTGTTTGTATTCTTGCAGAATTCGTTCACGCAATTTCCATTCATGGTGGATCAGCCTCGTAGCCTTCTTATCGATATTTGGCTCTCTAAAAATATGCGTATTGTTATCAATCGTTTAATCTTCTTGAGATATAATGGCTGCTCTTTTTTTGAAAAAAGTTACTCGAGCCGTTCGATATGAAGTTGTTTACGAATTCAGCGTGTCATATAGTCAAAGGTTTTGTATATGTCTTCGTCTGCTTTCAATTAAAGCAGTTTCTTAGAAGTCATTCCTTTTTGTGTTCTGCTTCATTTTGCATTTCTTTCTCGTATTTGGTTGTCGCGTTTGTCATATGACAGAATTTGTTTACTTTCTCAGTTCGCACAGAGGCTTGCTTAACTTCTAGATCCCTTTCGATACTGTTCAACTTACATCGGGCCATCTATCTAGTCGCTCTTCCTCGTTCGCCACAGTAACCAATAATAGTCGATTTCCCTCTAAGTCTTATCAATAGACTTCTCTAGTTAAAATTTGTAGTATTTAGTTCAATTCGAAAAAATCACTTAGGTCCAACAAGAAATTGTTCGTCGAAATTGTAGTAAGGTATAACTTCATCGTGTATTGTTTTTGTCAAAACAGTCGAAAAATAAATAATCTCAAATTGAATTATATCCGCTCCTGCTCAATAAAACTGAACTACTATACCTATCGATGCATTTAATTCATAATGCAATTACTAACCCTAGTTTAAGTCGCGCACTAATCTAATATCGGTTGCCACGCAGCTAGCGCGGCAAGGTGGGCGGCAATGTTTAAGTTTGATACATTGCTTACGGCAATGTATATGTTCGATACATTGTCTCCCCTTCCATTACAATTAACTACTTTAAATGTCCGCTCTTCGGAGCCCAATGGGGAAATCTTCTTTGCATATCTTCCAGGAGCCTCATTCGCCTAGTTCGGATTGTAGGGGAGAGTTCGCTCTCTTCTACTATATCTCCTGGAAGCCACATTCGCTTAGTTCGGATGCAGAGAGGCGCTTTCTAACTCTCGTCGATTAAACTTGCATTATCGTTCTCGTAGAATAAACATCTCTCTCTTTCGATCTCGCACGCACGCATTAAGGTAAAGTTTTGTTTCATTCAAAACTCACTTACTTGCCAAATAAAGTTTGAAAATATATTCTAATACCAAATTTATTTTATGTTGTCTTTCTCTTTTTGGTTTTTCTCCCCTTCGTCGGTATCACGCCAACAGCCATATTTATAACAAACATTTTACCTGCATTTGTGTTCTCCTGCGCTTGAAGGTTTCTAAGAGGTATGCGAAATTCTCTTTTCGTAAGGTTCGGCATGGTGTAGATTTTTAATTATCCTCTTAGGAATTTAATTCTGTTTATGTAGAGTTAAAAAAAACACGAACTTGTTTTTATAAGGTAGACGCATTAATTTATCAGAAATATCTTCACATTTAAAAGTTTCTAATGTTGTGCAAGTGGACCCTTAAAATATACCCGTATCAATGGATTGCATAGGGTTTTCAAAGAAGATAGTGCAGTTCAAAATTCTCTTCCCTACTATATAGCACATATTATTTCTTAGGGTGAACTGTTTTATTCGATAGCAAACTGTGATTTTACATAACAAAATTTGTCAGCTTCTTTTAGGCTTAAATAAAAATTTGGAAGATTAAGTGATATAATAGACCCATTTCTCTTGAATTTTACTGTATTTACATCTATGTCCTGCTCTAAATATTGATCGAAAAATATTTTGTGGTTCAATTGTTCCAATATATTTCTAGGGCTTTTTACCTGTTTTTTTTTTAATTTTTGTAAATAGTTTTCAAAATCATAGGCCGAAAAACTTCCTAAAAATCCGGTTTTTCGTATACAGTCAGGAAGATGTAGAAGGGAATGTACATTATAAGACACTTGATCGTCACCAAATATTATGAGAAATGCTTCAACATAGTACTGAAGCATTTCTGAGATATAAAGGGAACTGGCTTACCATGCCTATACCTATATCTTCCAACTCCATATCAACATCGAATAATTTTCTGTGGAAATTTACACTTCTTCTTTCTTTAAAATCTTCATCTCTGCGCAAAACTCCACACTATGTGCTGTTAACCATTCTATTATTTAAACGCCGTCTTTCTGCGTGCATTTACTACATCCCTCGAATGCGTTATGGCCAACTGTTTGGCAAATAAAAGCACGTGCCGGTGTGTCACAAACAAAACTTCTTATTTTTATAGTTATAGTCGTATCCCAAAGTTGAAATCCACTTTCCTGTATATGTTTAAACTTGTTTATGAAATCGTGTAAATATCAATTTACACTAAATGCTTTCTTATTTTTCCAGATAATTTCCTATAGGAAACTTTTCTTTTGGATTGCCAACAATTTTTACCAAAATTGGCCACAATGTCGTACTGGAGGATTTATAAAGAGGTAGACCATCCACATTTATATCTAAATAAAATG
>NW_026879657.1:0-27551 GCF_032173495.1 Musca vetustissima | reverse complement strand
CCCTAACGAAATTCGTATGACAAAGAAATAAAGTCATCCGAAGTCATGTCAGTCATTGGAAACTCCATAACAGGTATAATAAAAGTCCATAAACTCCACCTCCACGAAAATCATAAATATAGGTAAAACAGTGTATATATGAATGTTACACCAATGATATTTGTCCAGGGTTCATAAAGTGGACCCTTTACCTGCGGTATTTTAGAAGACTCTTACAACCGATTTCGTTGTAATTTCAATTTTTATTTAGAAAGACATTTGGAATAAATGTATATTCAGGGCATGAGTTTAAAATCAACGTTTGGAGCAGCTTACTTAAATACCCTCATTTTCCTACTCACACCCAGTACTCTGGAACCTTAGGATGGACATTTTGAACTTGTTTTTTTCTTATCTGCTATGCTGTGATCTATTCCAAGTCATATTTGATGAATTATATCAAAAAAATTCACAAATTTTTAATTTTATTTAAAGGAAACCTTAAAAAAGCTTCCTACACCAAATTGGCATTTTTTCAAAAAAATTGCCATAAATCCGAGAATCGCAGGAAGTCGCAGGAAAAAATTTAGTATGATGTTCTAGACAGACACACAAGAAAAATAAAACAAAAATCAAAGCTGAACTCGACTGCACTCCATACTAAACCCCTATTTTAATTGAAGGAATTTAAAAAAACGGACCTTACATATATTTAGCCCGGAACACCTAAATTAAAATAACTTATGGGTTATATAACTATACAATTTAATTAAATACCAATACTATATATCAAAAATGGACAAAATTTTATAATAATATATTCACAGAATGAACACGACCATCGCAATTTTATAGCTAAAAAATGCCATTTTTAACATTGGAAAAATTTTTTATTTTAAATGTACCGTTATTCCGTTCTAGCTTATTAATTCGGATTATTTTATACGGACTTAAGTACTCTCAACACTCTACTTTAAAACTGCATTAATGTTATAAAGTTTCCTTCAACTTCATTTTTTGATTTTCTGCGCGCTAGATCGGTATTTTTTCCCACTGTGCGTCGGCTGAATAACCCGCCCTCTGACGTACTCGTATTTACGCTCACTTATATGGGCAATATTGCCAATTTTTTAACATAGCTGAAGCGGAGGTTCGCTCCTTTATAACTCGAGAATTACTTAAGTATATAAAAGAAATTGAATAGTTTTGGGCTTATTGATCTGTCGTCGCAAACTTCTCATGATATTGACTCCAAACTTTGTTTGGGTGGAAGCTGTGTCTACTTTAATGTGATAAAATGTGTAAAAACAGGTTGATGTGAACCAGTTTTTTATCTATTTGTGGCTAAGCCACTAATTTCACGGTCTTCCTGTCAAAGTAAAACTAAAAGCCTACAAAATGGGGACAATGTCTCCTATGTATCATTTTTCAAAATTTTAACTGCATCTACCTTTGAATGATGCTGACATTTTGAAGCTTGATTTAATACACAAACAGGAATTTCTAAAAATCGATTATAAGATTATTGTTGTCGCGAATGTGAGTATGCACAGCTTCAGAGTAATACTCATCCAATTTTGTGCGATCAAATTTTTAAAAAACCTATTTTTCGGGCCAAATGTTTAGAGCTGTCAAATTAATGACATGAGTAAGCTTTTTTACGTTCCGGATAAAATAAAATCTTCTTCATTAAAATCCATCAGCTAGAATGGCGAGAACTGGCCTTCCAATAACACGATATTTTCAAGAAATGTTTTTGAAAATTTCGCGGAGATAACTGCATTTTCTGTGGATCATTTCCATTTCCCTAAATGACCTTACATAGATTTTTAACTTTTGCGAAAGCAGAACTTTCAAAACATGAGCCGAATGAGAGATGTACCCAATTTATCTCAAAAAAAGAGTGAGCTGGGTCATCTATAGTTCTTAACGGACCGCATTAAAATAGATATAGATCGATGTATTTTTAGTGTGCACACTGAAATCGGATTCGGGTTAATGGCATATGGAGATTTCGGAAATGATTCGCATTTTACGAGTTTTTGGGTACTTCAATGCAACGTGTAGTAGGGGAGACTGGGGCACCTTCAGCAGTCGCGTTTTCGATATGAAGCTCTCACCGTACATCACTAGTTTCGATACATAGGTATTGAATATCGAAATAAATAACTGACACAAAGTTTGAAATTTCTAGCTAATAAGATTATTTAGATATATGGGTTTTTGTATTTTTATAGATGTTTCTGTAATATTTCAATTCCATTTCGTAAGTATTTCGTGTATAAAACTTTTTAAATTTTTAAGACAATATTATTAAAAAGTTGTTAACTACGATGTGTATTATTATAGAAATATTTAAAAATATAATCTTTTTACAAGACTGATCGAAAAATATGAAAAAAACTATAAAAAGTACATTCGGGGTACATTCGGCATTTTAAAGTGGGGCACATTCGGCCATATACAGATTGTGCAATATTATTTCCTTAAATGTTTTCGAGTTTGTCTTTAAAACTAATCCTTTAATACGGTTCGAAATTGCATATATAAGATCAAACGTGCTTATATTGACGAAAATGCGATAGAAAACCCCTATTTCTGATGGTGTGAGCGAACGTGAGATGTAAACGTCCGCCGCTAGAAAATATAGCCCTAAAAGTCAAACATTGTGTGGCGTATTAAAACCAAATAAAGCTTTTAGAGGATCAGAATTTCAACCAGACTGATAGCGATGACAATTACCCGGCAATGACTATGGTGCCGAAAATGCCCCATCAAATGCCGAAGCTACCCCGGGTTGGGGCACATTCGGCAAATTTGACTTTTTTTACAAAACTGTAAATTTTTTTAACTAATATTATTTTTTTATATCTTTTTGGTACTATTTTTTATAATTAAGTGTCCGAGGACAATAATCAGTTGTTATATATGTTGAATAAGTACTGAGATATAGAGTTTTAAAAATGTGCCGAAGGTGCCCCAGACTCCCCTACATCTTAGCCGACAAATGAAATTTCGCAAAACATGCATGGATTAGAAGATAACATTCAGTATTCCATTAAAACCGCATGCGCATCAAATAAAAACTTGAGGATTGCGCGATTTAGACGCAATTTAAAATGTATATTTCATAATTAAGCTTTATTTTAAGATTTAATCATATTTATAGAACCCCAAGATTTATCGGAAGGGTCTTGATATAATCCGCAAGTTTTATACATATACACAACAAGTAATTATTTATACCCTTCACCACACTGTGGTACAGGGTATTATGTCTTTGTGCATATGTTTGTAGCAGGCAAAAATAATCGAGATAGACCCATGGTTCCTTTTGAGAATATGCATAAAATCACTTTCTGAGTCTATTTATGCATGCCCGTCCGTCTGTCCATGTTAAATTGTAAACAAAGTACAGGTCGCATTTATGATCCGAATTGGATGAAATTTGGCACAGCTCATTTGTTTGGCCCAAGAACGAACCCTATTGAAATTGGGAAAAATCGGTCCAGATGTAGATATAGCTCCCATATATATTTTCGTCCGATTTAAGGTAAATGATGTACCAAAGTTTCTAAATATCTTTCGATTTGAACGAAATTTAGTACAGCCTACTGAATTAGGTCTAAAATGGTGTGTGTCAAGTTTCGTGAAAATCGGTTCAGATTTAGATATAGCTCCCATATATAGTTTCGCCCGATTTAAGGTAAATGGAGTACCAAAGTCCCTATATATCTTTCGATTTGCACGAAATTTGGTATAGCCAACTAAATTAGGTCTAGAATGGTGTGTGCCAAGTTTCGTGAAAATCGGTTCAGATTTAGATATAGCTCCCATATATAGTTTCGCCCGATTTTAGGTAAATGGTGCACCAAAGTCCCTGAAAATCATTTGATTTACACGAACTGTGGCATAGCGTATTGAATTAAGTCTAAAATGACGTGTGCAAATTTTCGTGAAAATCGATTCAGATTTAGATATAGCTCCCATATATATTTTCGTCCGATTTCAGGTAAATGGTGTACCAAAGTCCCTATATATACATCGATTTGCACGAAATTTCGCATAGCGACGTGTGCTAAATTTCGTGAAAATCGGTTCAGATTTAGATATAGCTCTCATATATAGTTTCGCCCGATTTAAGGTAAATGGTGTACCAAAGTCCCTATATATCTTTCAATTTGCATTAAATTTGGTATATCCTACTGAATTAGGTCTAGAATGATGTGTGCTAAGTTTCCTGAAAATCGGTTCTGATTTAGATATAGCTCCCATATATAATTTCGCCCGATTTTAGGTAAATGGTGCACCAAACTCCCTGAAAATCATTTGATTTGCACGAATTTCGGCATAGCGTATTGAATTAAGTCTGGAATGACGTGTGCTAAGTTTCGAGAAAATTGGTTCAGATTTAGATATGGCTTCCATATATAGTTTCGCCCGATTTTAGGTAAATGGTGCACCAAGTCCCTGCTAATCTTTTGATTGGCATGTACGTTGGTATAGCGTACTAAATTAAGTCTAGAATGATGTGTGCTAAGTTTCGTGAAAATTGGTTCAGATTTAGATATAGCTTCCATACATAGTTTCGTCCGATTTTAGGTGAATGGTGCACCAAAGTCTCTGAAAATCATTCGATTTGCACGAATTTTGGCATAGCGTATTGAATTAAGTCGGAAATGATGTGTACACCTCCTCGTCCGATTTTAAGTAAATTGGCAAGTTTGCTTCAAATCGGTTCAGATATAGATATCTCGTAGCTTCCATATATAATTTCGACTTATTTATTGAGATTAAATTTTAAACAGTGCAGCATACCGAATAGCGTGTGTCAAGTTTGCTTTAAATCGATTTACACAAATCTGTCCCACTGTGCGCAAACGACTCTAAACATGCCCAAATGAAATGATATTTAGCATAGGTTCCAGAAAGATATAAAAATCACATATTTAAGTTCGTTCAATTTCATGTCAAAATTCCTTCAAAATGGCGACGTCTTTTCAGATACATATGTACCCATGGTGAATGGTATCATATAGTCGGCCCAGTCCGACTTTACTACTTTCCTTACTGGTTTTTATATATGTCAATTTGTCCGTGAAATTCGGGTAAAATAAAAGAAAACCCCCAACCTTTTTTTCTGAAATTTCTTTTAAATAAATAAATATGATGACATTATTTCTTTGAACCAAAAATAAATAATTTTCCTCAATATCTTGGTTTGTTGAAGCTGCAATTTAAAAACCGCTACACAGAATTGTGCGATTTTGATATCATTTGATTTATCGTCGTGTTTAGATTATGTAGATATTTTTCAATTAATTTTTAGATTGAAACATGCCATTAATATAAGGAAAATGATGGCGTAATATCCTGTATTTTTTATTATTTTTCTAATATTTTCAGATTTTTGTAATATATTCATATTCACATTTTACGAAGGAAGTTAATATTAACGTTTTTGGTCAATACAATAAACGGCGTAATTTTAAGACTTTTTTCTTATGCCCAACATTTAAAACTCCATAACTTTCGCGCGCATCAGCTAAAAATTTGATCGAGAACGGATTTGGAGTTAGGCCATTTTTCTCTAGATATGTACCAAAAATCATTGATGTACTACGAAAACAAAAAAGCCGATTTTTTTTTTTAAATGGAATATTAAACATGTGAATAAGCGTTAAGTTCGGCCGGACCGAACTTTGGATACCCTCCACCATAGATATACTGGTTCTAGACCCCATGTTTCTTTGTACCAAATCCGTTTCAGAAAATTTACATTTCATCCAAACTTTGCCAATCTTATTATTTCTTCCAAACTTAGTTCAAATTCGAAGATGGGGAATATCGGTCCACTCCTTCTGGTACCTCCCACACAGGGGCTAGGTTTAAATACGGGTTATAGTTCATTATCGAATCTTACGTTCTAGTTTTTTATCTCGATATCCTCCACAGGTGATATAGTCACAACAGAGTCTTAGAACCAAACCCAAAACGCGGAACAAATTGCATAACTATTTTAATATAAAAAAGGGGTTATATGGGGACTATCCCAAAAAGGGGGTGCATATTAAAATTTTTTGTAGAGAAATTTGTTACCATATTCGACTACAAAATACCAAATTTCAGCGAATTCGGTTGAAAAACGTGCTCAAGAACCTCAAAATAGCGAAAATTGGGGTACCCTTATATGGGGGCTACCAGAAAAATTTGACCTATATTTATGATTTTTGGTGGAGATATTTGACACCTATTAAGAACTCAAAATACTAAATTACAGCTAATTCGGCGGAAAAATACGTTCAAAACCTACCTACCCCCTACGTGACCAAACGTCTTTTTGTAACTCTTGTTCGACCTACCTTTGAATACTGTTGCGTACTTTGGAGTCCTCTCTACAAATGTTATTCTGACAAAATAGAATCCGTTCAAAAACAATTTCTTCTTTTTGCTCTTAGAGGTTTACCATGGAATACAGATTTAGCTCTCCCGCCTTATGAAAATAGATTGAAACTTATAGATCTTAATGCTCCGCGCAATTTTTATTACCAAACTTCAATCCTTCGTATGTAGTTGTTTTGTCCTTGTTCGTAGTAAATACATATATGACCGGCTGAAATTGTTTGTAGCCGGTAGTTTTCCTACCATCATATCCCTCCATAGTCCGGACTATGGGGTGTACGTGCTCCTCTCGTTATGAGGAGGTGGCCCCCTCGGTCGGCAGGGGCGGGAATGAAAAAAAAAACAAAATACTGAAAATTATGAGGTACCGTTATATAGGGGCTACCAGAAAAAGTGGACCTATATTTATAATTTTTTGTGGAGACATTGAGTACCCAATAAGAAACCAATGTACCAAATTTCAGCAAATTTGGTTGAAAAACGCGCTCAAGAACCCCAAAATACCGAAATTTGGCGGGTACCCTTATATGGGGGCTACCCGAAAAAATGGACCTATATACATAATTTTTTGTAGAGAGATTTGGTACCTATTAAGAACTCAAAATACTAAATTACAGCTTATTCGGTGGAAAAATACGACCAAAACCCCCAAAATACTGAAAATTAGGAGGTACCGTTATATGAGGGCTACCAGAAAATATGGGCCTATACTTATAATTTTTTTATGGAGACATTTAGTAACCAATAAGGACCCAATGTACCAAATTTCAGCGAATTCGGCTGAAAAGCGCGCTCAATAACCCCAAAATACCGAAATTTGGCGGGTACCCTTATATGGGAGCTATGCCTAAACATGTACCGATAAAGCCCATCTTCGAACTTGACCTGCCTGCAGACAAAAGACGACTCTATGCAAAATTTTGGCTATCTACCTCAATTCGTTTAGACGCTAGAGTGATTACAACAGACAGACAGACGGACAGATAGACGGACATGGCTAGATCGTCATAGAATTTTACGCTGATCAAGAATATATATACTTTATAGGGTCGGAAATGATTATTTCGATGAGTTACAAACGGAAAAACAAAATTAATATACCCTCCATACTATGGTGGAGGGTATAAAAATTAATATACCCTCCATACTATGGTGGAGGGTATAAAATTTTGCAATGTTGCCCATATATATTTAAGGACTTAGCATCGTAACATTAATTCTGCATATAAAGTTTACATGCGAAATTATGACAATAACGCCAATTTCAAGTTTTTCGATAAAATCCATTGATTTTTTTCAGAATTTATTACAGGCGTAACCACGCCATTCGTATTTAATGAGCTACAATGTACTAACTAATATGCGATCATATATCATACCTTTTGTCCCAATATAACAAATTATTTTTTATTTGTTTCATTATTTCCAGCTCATCGGCGATTAAATGATATCGCACAATAAAATATCAAAAGCAAAAATAACATCTATAAAAATACAGCTTCGCAAATGTAAGCCATCGACGGTTATGGCTGAATACACACGCCAATATTACTTATCTAATTTAAAAACTGTTCATTGGAACAAATACAGGCGTAAGCCCCTCACAGATAATCCACATTGAAGTCATAATTTATGTCCCATTCACGAAGGATTTGAATGTCTCTTAAAAGCTTTAGACGTGACATATTCGAAAAAATATTGTTTGTTTTTTTTATTTTGTTGTTCTTTTGTGTTAATGGTGTATTGTTTTTTTAATTGATGCGCCCGTCGATGTAAATTCTTCTACTATGACTATGTTAGTAGATATTGCGGTAATTTTATGCATAAAAAAGTAATAAAGAAAACTTTTAGATCTTAGATGAAAAAATTGAAGCCTTTGACAATTGAATAAGTGGGTGAGAGAAGGATGTCCCAAAGAACTGTTTTTCGAATACTGAATCTATCATATTGCTAGAAATGTTTAGGAGCTATTTCTCAACTTGTTGGGCATAGAAGTTTTTATGCAACCGTTCATTTAAATCGAACAAACGTAGGGTCTTTGGTGCACATTTACACATATTTAATGAACTGAAATTTTGTACACGTACAAAACGCATCCTTTTATCTGCAACGATTTTTTAACATGTCCATATATACATGAGTATGTATGTATATTGACTCAAGAAATTGCACAAATGACACGGTATTCACACTAACGCGATATTTAAGGCAAATTGTGTTGCCTTTTCACTTGGGTTAGATTTTCGTTCTATTTTAAGAATTAAAGACACCCTTTCATTCTGGGAAGAGTTTAGGAGTTGGTCTGAACGTTTTATTTGTTTTCCTCAGAAAAAATACAATCTCGTTACCGTAAACACAAACGGCAAATATGTTTTAGTGTTTACGTTTTATGTCGGCTAGATTTTTGGAAGTCATAAATGATAAATCCTCATAAACTACCACATTTATGGTGACAATCACACCGCATAGCTATGAAAGAACAAGTGAAGAAGCGCTAAGTTCGGCCGGCCCGAACTTTGGATACCCTGCACCATAGGTATACTGAGAGATACTTGAAATGAAGATGTAGGGAACATACCGAAAAGTGAAACTATACCGATAATTCTACAAACCGGTTTATACGTGTGGACTGATGCTAATATGGTAGAATAAACAATCCTCAAACTTCTGCAATTTAGATAACAAAATTATATTACATAGTGTAGGAATTAGCTAATATTTGGGGTTATAGTTATACTAGCTGGACCCGTGGCACTTCGCTGTCCCTACCAAAGGCCAAAAAAGTAAATCCATAATATGGTCATTTTTACGATGGAATGTGTAACTGACTTAGAATTTTTAAACGTATAGCATTATTGCTATGAGAAAAAACCGTAACTCAAGTGGAAGTGCCTTCCAACATCGCGTAAATATTCCAAATTCGAGGTATCAAAATATTGGGGTTTCTGGAGGAGTGTGTGAAAGAAAATAACATCCTTATACTGAATAAGTTTTTCAAAAGAGCATCCAAGAAAGCGAGTAACATATTCCGAAACGTGATTGTCACTACCTAGATTATAAATAAAGCGTGTTATGGTATTAATAATTCGCTTTACCTTATTAACATGCAAATAAATGGATCCCGAATACACTCCAAGTCCATATAAGAGCAGCGACATTAACAGGGCATTTGCCAGTATTAACTTTACACGTTGCGTTAAATATAAATTAGATGAAATTCTACGCAAAGTGTTCCAATCTTTCCCCGCTAAAACAGTTGCTGTACAACAATAATTTTGCACTAATCTAGGAATTTATTGAAGGATGAGGGATTATGATTATTAGAACAAAATCCCAAAACTTTTGATTTGAAAAAAATTGACATTAAAATAATGCACAGAACGCAGTGCTTAAAACGACTTAGATGGATGTTTTTGTTATACCAATGATTTTCAGGGACTTTCGATTTTCACAAAACTTAGCACACATCATTCTAGACTTAATTCATTGCGCTATGACAAAATCTATGTAAATCTGAATCGATTTTCACGAAACTTAGCAAACATCTTTCTAGACTTAATTCAGTTCGCTATGCCAAAATTCATGCAAATCGAATGATATATAGCGACTTTAGTATACCAATTACCTAAAATAGGGCGAAACTATATATGGGAGCTATATCTAAATCTGAACCGAAACTTAGCACACATCATTCTTGACCTAGACTTAATTCAGTACGCTATACCAAATTTCGTGCAAATCTAAAGATATATAGGGACCATTTACATTAAATTGGACGAAAATATATATGGAAGCTATATGTAATTCTGAACCGATTTTCACCAATTTCAATAGGGTGCGTCCTTGGGCCAAATAAATGAGCTGTACCAAATTTCATTCAAATCGGATTGTAATTGCGAACTGTACTTTGTTTACAATTTAACATCAACAGACGGTCGGACATGCATAAATCGACCCAGAAAGTGATTCTATGCATATTCTCAAAACGAACCATGTGTCTATCTTGTTTCTATCTGCCTGTTACAAATATATGCACAAAGACATAATACCCTGTACCACAGTGTGGTGAAGGGTATAATTAATGTCAATTATTTCATTGAATTTTCTACTAATGGTTTTCAATATACGTACATATGAATTTTATGTATTTCAAAATATATCCTCATTGTTCCAAAATATATCCTCATCGGATGATCCGTATTTGCATCCATTTTACTCAACCAAATTTTCAAGTCTAAAAATGTACACATAGCAAATGTACATATGTACATACATATATTCTTTCAGATGTAGGAATACTTTTGATGTTATTACTCCACATCCACGCGGATTTTTAAAAGTTTGTCTAACCTATGTTACTTACATGGGATCGCATGACGTACTGTGAACATTTAATAAAAATATGTTCAGTGTTTTTGAGTCCATAAACAATATTTTTTATACCCTACACAACTATGTTATCAGGGTATTATAGCTTTGTACAGCCCCAAGAGTTTGTAACGCCGCGAAATATTGGTCCTAGATCCACCTTTAAGTATACCGATCGTCATATCTCCACTAGCTGAGTCGATCTAGACATGTGTGTCCGTCTGTCCATTATAATTTGTAAACACGATACAGGCCACAGTTATGGACCAATCTTCTGCATGTAGGTTGTGTTCTGGCCAACGAAGACCCCTATTGTTTTTGGGAAAGATCGGTTAATATTTAGGGGATGAAATGGACCAAAAACTTAATTTTTGTCGGTTTTTCTGGTCGCTCCAGAGGCCGCAATTATGGCCCAAACACCGCGAATTTTCCATGGAGAAGGGGATCGGACCAAAGAATAAGCATGTCTGTTTTGATAAAGATCGGTCAATATTTAGCGGGTCAAATGGACCCTGGCTTTTGTGTGAAAAATGGCAAAATTTGTATTCTATACCGTATATATTTACTCCTGAAGGACATAGACCAAAAATGTTGATAGTATATCAAAGAGGAGTGGTTGACCTTTAAATTGATACCAATTATGTTGTCGTAGGTACTCGGATGCGGGAATTACACTTAAATATTTACAGGTGCTTACGTATCCATATATTATTTATTAAGCTATTACCACACTGGAGGGCGGAAATATAGCGCTAATCGCTTTGAAATGTTCCATGAGGTTCCAGTTATGGTCAAGGACAACGCCTAAAATGTTAGGTGATGATCAGATAATAATTTTTCGGATGAAGTGGACCAAAAACATAATATTTGTACTTGTCGAGTCGAAAGCCGAACATCACAACACAACCCACGGTGAAGGGAATCTGGACAAGTAATTAGAGGGGCTGTGCTGATAATTAGTAACATTTGCTGACCTCTAGCCAGTCAAAAGTGTGCAAATATCGCGAATTTTAGCATGGAGAAGGGGATCGGACCAAAGAATAAGCATGTCTGTTTTGATAAAGATCGGTCAATATTTAGCGGGTCAAATGGACCCTGGCTTTTGTGTGAAAAATGGCAAAATTTGTATTCTATACCGTATATATTTACTCCTGAAGGACATAGACCAAAAATGTTGATAGTATATCAAAGAGGAGTGGTTGACCTTTAAATTGATACCAATCACATTGTCGTAGGTACTCGGATGCGGGAGTTACACTTAAATATTTACAGGTGCTTACGGATTCATATATTATTTATTAAGCTATTACCACACTGGAGGGCGGAAATATAGCGCTAATCGCTTTGAAATGTTCCATGAGGTTCCAGTTATGGTCAAGGACAACGCCTAAAATGTTAGGTGATGATCAGATAATAATTTTTCGGATGAAGTGGACCAAAAACATAATATTTGTACTTGTCGAGTCGAAAGCCGAACATCACAACACAACCCACGGTGAAGGGAATCTGGACAAGTAATTAGAGGGGCTGTGCTGATAATTAGTAACATTTGCTGACCTCTAGCCAGTCAAAAGTGTGCAAATATCGCGAAATATTGTCCAATCTCAGAATATAGAGCCACAGAAAGTTAGATTTTCATGGAAGTTGTGTAGGGTATCGTATGGTCGGCCCCGTCCGACTATACTGCTCCGCTCACTGGTTATACACTGAGTTGGATTTAAATGAATATGAGCTATTGTGAAAGAAAATCTCTGTTCTTGAGGTTATATACAACGATAACCCTCTTACCAATTCCATTGAACTTTTAAATGGGGATATTTTACTACTATTATTATTTGTTGATCAGTACGAAATGATGTTTTCGGCGGCATCCCTCCGGGATGAGCTGCTATTTCTGATATAGTTTAATAAACCAACTTATAATTCGAGAAATCACTGATTTGTTCATTGGATATTTCTCCGAAATCATTTTCTGTGATAAATTTTTTTCACAATCACTGGTAATTAGCTGTTTTGTGTCAAGCCATTTTTATATATTTCTTTGCAATAAGTCAAAATTGAAAACCAGACACGAGTTATTGTAATAAAATATATTTAAAAATTATCTATAAGAATCGAAGTAAGTGTAGAAAGTAGTATATAGTAATTAAAAGGTAAAAATAACTAACATTTTAGAGCTCATCTGTTTGTACTGTAAAGTTGCTTAAGTTTGTCCAAGCAAATATGGAGACAATTCCCTTATCCATAAATTATTATTTATTTCATATTGCATTTTGCATTAATGCTTTAGTTTTTTTAAAAGCGAATAAAATACCCGATTTCAATCTGAAAAACAAAACGATTTCTTTATTTTTGGAAAAGTTAAGCGACCTTTAATAACCTTGCAATTTTAGTTGCTTTAGTTTTGGCCACTAGTGTATGTACATCTGTAACATTTTTAATTGTTATTCATTTCGTTTTTCGTTCCTACCCACGCCTCTCACACCCGCCCCTACAGACTGAGGCGGTCGCTGGTTCATATCCGGCTCGAAGGACAAAAAAATGTAAAATATACAGACAGCCGCAGCTCGTCTGTATAAAAAATATATGACACGACACGGTGCTCCCGACCGTTCAATTTGAGTGGTTATAAAGCACTCAACATCAACAACAACAGTCTTATCAGCGCATGTGGGGTTTTAGACTCTTATCAAAAAACACTCCAACGATCAAATATTCTATAACATAAAATTCTGTTCAAAGTATTTTGAACACGGGGCTTCCTTCCTATTAGCAGGGAACATGTACACAACAATGACCGGACTAAGGCGGGTTAGTAGTGGTTTTAAAATACCGGCTACAGATATATCATCATACAGCAAATATAACTTAGAATTAAATCGATACAATACAATAGTACTATGTAAATATGAAAGGTTTATCTAAAATAGCTCTTTGGTAGTTTCACGATAGACATACTTGTCGAAATCGTCATAGAATACCATTCTTATTAAGAATATGGGGGTCTTCGGGATGTATTTGAATGTGTCGCAAATGGAATGAAAGGTGTATAATTGAAACCGTTACAAAACTGGGACATACATTGAAAGTGGGATACTTTAGCCTATTATAGCCCTAACTGTTAAGTGATATGAGTGGTCCAGACAGAATTTTTTTTATTAAATAATTAATTCGTATTAATTATCACGAACTATAACAGTAATAATAAACTCACAAGGCATTATCAGCCGTTTCATCCCACCTAAAACACATTATATTCAATTATTGGTGCTTCATATAACATGTGCAACGATTATCACCTATGATTCAGAGGAACTCGGAATATATAATTCTTAATGAAATTTGGCACATGTCACTTATTTGGATATAGCTCCCATATATTGTTTCGCCCGATTTTAGGTAAATGGTGCACCAAAGTCCCTGAAAATTATTCGATTTGCACGAATATTGACATAGCGTATTGAATTAAGTCTAGAATGATGTGTGCTAAGTTTCCTGAAAATCGGTTCAGATTTAGATATGGCTCCCATATATAGTTTCGCCCGATTTTAGGTAAATGGTCAACCAAAGTCCCTATATATCTTTCGATTTGCACGAAATTTGGTATATCCTATTGAATTAGGTCTAGAATGATGTGTGCTAAGTTTCGTGTAAATCGGTTTAGATTTACAAATAGATCGGATATATAGTTTCGCCTAGTTTTCGGTAAATGGTGCGCCAAAGTCCCTGAAAATCACTTGATTTGCATGAATATTGACATAGCGTACTAAATTAAGTCTAGAATGATGTGTGCTAAGTTTCGTGAAAATCGGTTCAGAATTAGATATAGCTTCCATACATAGTTTTGTCCGATTTTAGGTAAATGGTGCACCAAAGTCTCGGAAAATCATTAGATTTGCACGAATTTTGACATAGACTTAATTCATATAGTCGGCACTGTCCGACTTTACTACTTTCCTTACTGGTTTTTTTCCTTTATTATGAGTATGTTTTTCCAAAAAAATCATGCAATATAGGGTTAAAACACATCTGTTGATCCGAAAATGGTGCAAGGTATGATCTTTCAGATGAAGAACTAAATCTTATGTTATTGGTACTCAATATGTGGTTATAACCCTTTAAACCTACCAAATAAATTAACTACAAAAGTTTGGGATCTATGCAAATTATTGATATTTTTATCGTTAGCTCAAGTTTGCTCATATTTATTTGTAACATGGAAACAAGAAAATGCTGTAAATGGTCTGTGCTTTTATATAACAATGTCCTCAATTCTCCCTCTACCATATCTATACTGAGAGTTCCAAAAAAGTCTTCAATCTCACATGCAGCTATACTACATAACAGTTTATTTCGGAATATTTTTATAGGGAACTAACTGACACGACAAATGTTGCTAATGGAATATATTGACCCATAATTAAGCATATTAAAAGGATTTTTCAAACTACGCTTAATCGGCATTTCTAACATTAAATTGCAATATACCTCTTAACCATTTTAAGACAGATCTCATGTAAAAATTTGACCAAACCACTTATTGGTCTTAGTTATTTAAAAACCAGTAAGGAAAGTAGAAAAGTCGGACTGGGCCGACTATATGATACCCTTCACCACTTTGGGTATATTCTACATATGTATCCGAAAAGACGTCGCCATTTTGAAGGAATTTTGACATGAAATTGAACAAACTTAAATTTGTGATTTTTATGTCTTTCTGGAACGTTTAAAATTGAATCTCAATCAGACACCTATTGATTATTTGGTGTACAATAAACATAAATAAGTCGAAATTATATATGGAAGTTACGATATATCTATATCTGTACCGATTTGAAGTAAACTTGCCAGAGATTAATTTATAATAATTTCAGTACGTTGTGTCAATCGCCCTAGCAGTGGATCTTTAGTGCACAATTTACTTAAAATCGGACGAAAATCTATAAAGGAGGTGTACACATTATTCTAGACTTAATTCACCACTTTGGGTATATAATACATATGTATCCTTACAATTGCATGTCAATGTTCCCTCGAAGGAACATGCTGCAACCTATGACAAATTTAATTTCATTCGGGCAGATTTAGAGTCGTCTCCGTACCATGGGACAAATTTATGGAAAACGATTTATAGCAAATTGATACACGCTAATATGCGTTCGAAATACGTATGGAAGCTATGGCTGCATCTGCACCAATTTCAACAAAACGCAATAACGTGATTCAAGTCTCAATTTAATACGTTGTACAACTCGTTGTGCAAAATTTCGTGTCAAGCAGAAAAACATATTTTCGTCCGATTTTACTTAAACGGTGCACCAATTTAAGTAAAATAGGACGAAAATAAATGTATATGAGAGCTAATTCTGAAACGATTTTCAAATTTAACACAAATTTCGTGGAAATCCAAGGATATATAGGGACTTTGATGCACCATTTACATAAAAAATGAAAATATATATGGAAGCTATATATAAATAGCTTCCATATATATTTTCACCCGATTTTCCCGAAGCTCACCACTCAATTCTGTACGCTATGCCAAATTTCGTGCAAATCGAAGGATATAAAAGGACTTTGGTCCACCATTTACCTTAAATCGGACGAAAAAATATATGGGAGCTATATCTAAATCTGAATCGATTTTCACGAAATAAATTTGAACCGATTTTTATACCCTACACAACAATGTTGTCAGGGTATTATAGCTTTGTGCAGCCCTAAAAGTTTGTAACGCCGCGAAATATTGGTCCTAGATCCACCTTTAAGTATACCGATCGTCATATCTCCACTAGCTGAGTCGATCTAGACATGTGTGTCCGTCTGTCCATTATAATTTGTAAACACGATACAGGCCACAGTTATGGACCAATTTTCTGCATGTAGGTTGTGTTCTGGCCAACGAAGACCCCTATTGTTTTTGGGAAAGATCGGTTAATATTTAGGGGATGAAATGGACCAAATACTAAATTTTTATCGGGTTTTCTGGTCGCTCCAGAGGCCGCTATAATGGCCAGAACATCACGAAATTTTGCATGGAGAAGGGGATCGGACCAAAGAATAATCATGCCTGTTTTCAAAGAGATCGGTCAATATTTAGCGGGTCGAATAGACCTTGACTTTTGTGTGAAAAATGACAAAATTTGTATTCTATAGCGTATATATTTACCCCTGAAGGACATAGACCCGAGAAGTTGATATTATATCCAAGACGAGATGTTGACCTTTAAATTAATACCAGTTATATTGTTGTATGTGCTCGGATGTGGGAGTTCATCCTAAATATTTACAGGTATCTCCGTATTCGTATATTATTTAGTAACCCATTATCACTCTAGAGATCGGAACTATAGCGCTGATCGAGGTTCCCGTTATGGTCAAGGACAACGTGGTAGTTGTGTAGGGTATCGTGTGGTCGGCCCCGTCCGACTATACTGCTCCGCTCACTGGTTTCACCATAATGTGGTACAGAGTAATATGTCTTTGTGCATATGTTTGTTACAGGCAAAAGGAAATGAAATAGGCACATGGTTGCTTTTGAGAATAGGCATAGAATCACATTTTAAGTCGATTTATGCATATCCGTCCGTCCGTCTATCCATGTTAAATTGTAAACAAAGCACAGCTCACAGCTTATTTACCCAAGGTTCAGATTTCATATAGCTCCCATATATTTGGTGCACCAAAGTCCCAAAGATAGGCCGATTGACACAGCATTTTGCACAACGTACTGAAGTTAGAATAGTCTAACGTGTGGAAAGTTGGTTGAAATCGGCTCAGATTTAGAAATAGCTCCCATATATAGATTCGTCCGATTTTATGTAAATGGTGCAATGGTTTGACACAAAATTTTGCCAACGTACCAAATTGATCATAGAATGACTTAATTGCGTTTTGTACAAATGCTGACATAACGCATATATATTTTCGTCCGAATTCATGTTAATTGGGCTACAAATAATCAACGATTGAGATTTGCTTTCAATCGATTTACATAATTTTGACCCATTGTAAACAAACAACTCTATATCTGTCCAAATGAACAATTTAGTATATGTTGCAATAAAACCAAGTTTTAAGAGCAGATTCTGTAGCGACTTCCTGTCGTATATGCTGCTTTAAAATTCTAAAGCAAAGAAGTTTTATTTCAAAATATATTTCCAATTAATTTTACAAATCACCTTAGTATTACAATATTGCGTGACGTAGCGCACAAATTCAAGTGTTACAATGACTTCTAGTATATAAATTTTAAATTGAGAATACTTCGTACATCGAAGTGAGTAAATTATAAGAGAGCTAATTTCGTACATAATGCGGTTAACTCAATGTGTTGAAGTGTTGTATTTATAAATTCATAATATGCGATTAATATTAATCGATACTTAAATACTTGTAACTGTCGGTAACAATTCTCCCCCCAGTAATTCATTACTTCAAGCCATTACCGACGTCAATTACTGCCAATTTAACAGCAGGCCTTTCTAATACTCCGTTCTTTGTCTTAACTTTCGCTCGCCTCACTTGTCCATCTTTAGCTGTGGTAACGTCAATTACTCTACATTTGAGCCACGATCAGAATTTTCATCCACTATTATAACAACATCTCATTCACTGATCGGTTTCACCTTTTGGAACCATTTATTTCGCCTTGTAAGTGTAGGTAGCATTTCTTTAACCCAGCGACGCCAGAACTGATTTGCAAATATTTCGCATTGCCTGAGACACATCTTATGGTCGAGATTTTCCGCTTTACAGAATGGTTTAGCTCCATTTGAACTTCCTAGGAGAAAATGATTTGGTGTTATAGCTTCTTGGTCTTTAGTGTTCAAAGAGACAAATGTCAAGGGGCGAGAATTTATTATCAACTCAATTTCCATCAGAGCGCTTCGAAAACTTTCATCTGTAAATGACTGCGAGGGCGATATTTTATTCAGAACTGTTTTTATGGATCTTACCAGTCTCTCCCATGCTCCCCCCCATGTGGGGAGAAGCTGGAGGGTTAAATTTCCAAGCAATGAAAGTCATATCTTTCCGAATTTTATCGAAATTTACATTTTGTAGTTCTTCTTTTAGAAAGCGATCTGCTAGTCGAAAATTGGTTCCATTATCGCTGTATATTTCGGCTGGTATTCCTCGCCTAGCTATAAAATTTCGCAAATGCACCCATACGGGCAGATGGAACGGGCTGTAATGTACACAACGAACTATATTGTGATATGTGTTTGCAAGAATATTGTAAACATCTGAACCTTTGGTTAAAGTCAGGACACGGGAGCCATTGAAATGTAGCTGCAGTCGGGATAGAGGGGTTCTTGTCCTTTTCTAACCAATGCAATTCTTATTATACATGTATTAATATAGACTCCCTAAAAGAGATTTAAAAACATATTATATATGGACCAAGTGGAAAGAAAAAAATGGAATATATACTATGACCCCAAGAAAAAACAAGTTTGAAATAAGAAAAATAAGAATAATGTTGTATATTTAAATCGTAGACCAATGATATTTGACTTCTCAGGTGTTTTGAGAAGAACCTCGAAACCCACACCAACCTAATTCCATTTTGGCTATATATGATATGGAACCCTACTATATATGTCTCCTAAACTATACCATCATACCTATAGCGAAACGTCACTTTAAATTAATTACCAATTCATATCGATTTCAAACATATTTTATTCAAATCATTTTTTAATACAAAGAAGGAGAAATAAAAAGAATATTAAAAAAATCAAGAAACCCTTATAATTATATGATATATTATTATTTATAATGTTTATCGAAAATATTATCTTCCCTTAATGGGTTATAAAAATAGTAGATTAAATAGAAATCATAGCAAACTTTAAGGGATCACACAAAAAAGATATCATAACATCTCTCTTAATTTTTGTAATTTACTTCATAATGAAGAGAATGACATATATCTCTTATGATATCTTCACGTGTGTAAATCTCGCATTTGATTCAAAAAACAAAAAAAAAAAAACACATTTAAAAATTTATCTTTACTCACCATACAATCCGGTGTTGTTGAAGGCCTTCTGCAATTACTGGATGATGAATGGTTGTGTTGTGTAGTTTTTATAGCTGTAGTGATTTATATTGCATGCGATAATTTTTCGAATCAATAGATAAAAATAGGGTTATTATATAAGTTTTGAAGAAATGGAATCGAATTTGATATGCATGGTATTAAAATGTGAGAACAAAGTAAATGATTATCATATATGCAAATTAAATGCAGTACTTTATGAAAATTTGAAATATTTAGATTTTTTATCATTAATTATGTATAAAAGACTGCTATACAAAATCTGACTTTTTGTGTACATATTAATACCATATATCAAATTCAAATCGCAGATTTTAAATAGAGTATACTTAAATGATTTCGTTCATATAGACGAAATAATAAATTTCATTACTGGTAATATTTAGTTCAAAGATGATATTTCTTATGGGATCCTTAATGACCGCATATATTTTACAGGTAATTTAGGATTGATTGGAGTAGTATTCGGTGTGCATCGATGTTTTTGGAACCACCAGGAGATGTTTAATTTGCAGTTAATATGCAGTAGGAGTTGTTGGGAGTAATCCACTGGCATTGTTTGTTATTATGAGAATCCTTTGGGATTATAGTTTATGATGTTGCTGGAATTATGCTTTGCTGAGCATCATAGGGTGCAGTTTAATAATGTTGCTTATATGCTGAACAGCAAAGTACGGTTTTGGGAGTTGTTGGGGGGAATCCAAAGAGAATGTGTGTTATGATGATAATTCTTTTAGTTTATAGGTTATGGTTTTGGTAAGCTTTGCTGATCGTCATAGTTTTTGGGTATAATGCTCAACAATGTAAATGATGATTCTGCGGGTTGTGAGTGTAGGTTAGGTCATATCTTACATTCTGGCCAAGTGATGTCTCTGGCTTGACGATTCTGGGATACACAATATACGAAATGCCAGAGTAGGTTATAGGAGTAAGTGAACTGCCGGTTTGATTAAAAATCTTGGGATCGACATCTACCCTGTGGGTAGCGTGATCCCCGAAAGATGATGTTGTGGATGTGCAATTTAGAAATCTTGCACAAGCACGAAACACGATATTTTGGTGTATAAAAATATGGATTGAAACGAATTCACAGATTTGCCTAAAAGCAAAAACCTTGTCAATTATATTTCTATTTTGCACAAATAACACTCTGTTTACCTTGCCAAGAAGCTGCTTAAGTTTTGGGTAAACCATTAAAAATTGCTTTTGTAATTTTGTTTAATTTGTCACAAAGTGGATCGAAAAGATTTTTAAAGATTTTTTTGGAGTTTGAGCACAATCTGTTCACTTTCAGTTTCTCCAATAGAAAGAAAGAATTTACTTCGTTGATCAAGCAATTGACTGAAGTTGATTGCTACGAATTACGTGCAAAATAGAATGTGAATTATGCTATCGATTACCATTCATATCGTTGCCAGGCAAAAAAAAAAAATATTTTCCTTGCTGGTTGAAAATTTTATATTGTAAATTAATGATATATATTATGCCAATAAAACTCTGTAGATTTCCAATATATTAGAAATATTTTTTATAACATTTTTATTAAATTTTCTTTTGTACTTAGATGATCGTATGATACTGTCATCATTATCTAGCCAAGACATTCACCATAAATACTATTGTGGTGAATATAGTAAAATATGATATCATCGAACATATTTATGAATGGAATGTCATATATAGATAATAACAAAAATAATTCAAATTGGTGGATGCAGCGAAGAAAAAAACATTGTTTCATTCATTGACTTTGTTTCATTTATCATCGGAGATTATTTCAAGAAAAAAAAAAAGTATAGAAAAAGGTCGTTTGCTCCGTGCTCTCTTTTTGGTTTTAATAGGCGACAGACATATATTGGAATCAGTGTGCAAGGTGCGATGAGGAAGGAGATATGCCGGTCAAAGTTGCGCATGAAGGGTGTCTATGCAAGAGAACGCTAGGTGGGCAGCACTTGCATAGCCGTCGTCCACTCCTCATCAATAGCGGCGATAAACTTGAGTATGCCGGCTTAGTTTAATATTTTTCTAATTCCTGCTCTCTCTCCCATTCTTGCTCTCTCTTCCATTCTTGCCCAGTATTTTGTAAGATCAAAACCGGTATTTGGCAAATGGTTGAGCACGGTCGCAAAACCGTCTGCATTGTTAAAACTGAGCGACACCATAACTAAAGTGCAAGAAGAGCAGAAGTTAAAGTTTTTGTTTTGTATACTTAAAACTATCTGATTGAAGTAATTAATAAACTTGTCTCCTTTGGAGTTTCAATCAATATTAAAGTGTGTTATTGTGGAGCATTGGTTGCCTCAAAAGGTAGTAACAAAAGCAGGTACGAGCAAAGGTATTGAAAATTGACCCAGAAGGTGCAGGCAAATCAGGTTGACCAGGGACTCGATATCCGTGGTGGTCAGCCTTAGTGAGCTGGGTGAGTGGCCCCAACATTGGTCCTTCAGAAGCCGTTTTTTCTTACGTATCCAGAAGAGGAAAATAAAGTGTGAAACAACCGTGAGTACATACATTTTAAATACCAGAACTGTGGGTTATTTAAACATAAATTGGCTCGGCTGTTTGGACTTTCTCGTGAAGAAAATTTTTGGAGGTTATCTATTACAAAATTGTGTAACAGAAATTGGTTGACTCATGGGGTACCGTTGGAGTTACGGTGCCTGTCTTTAGAATTGTTATATTCCTCTGGCAATTATTGTTGTTGTGCTAAACCGGCGCTGTCTATTTGCCTGTTGCAGTTCCCTTTGTAATATTGCTTGATTGAAGGTTATAGTTTGTGCGAACTGACTTACGACGCCTGCTGACAGCGCTGCTTGTGCGTGGTTTCTATTACTCTACTGCTGACAATGCTGCTTGCGCACTGGACGTGCTGCTTGTGCGTGGTTTCTATTGCTCTACTGCTGACAGTGCTGCTTGTGCGTGGTTTCTATTGCTCTACTGCTGTGTGTTTACCTAACAGAGGTTTGATTTGTTTCTTGGTTCTTTTTTGTCGTAGGCAGGCATATAACGCTGCTGTCGCAATACTTTGGTGTGTTTCTGTTTGGCGCTCACCTACTGTTGATAACAACAAACATAGTGCAGAAAGCAAGACAGAATTTGAACTTGTGCCGTTGGTTGGCTCTGCTGATAAATAAAAGAGATGGATGCAATAATGTTTGCATAAAGATCTTACCCTATTTCTCATTGGAATAACAAATTACTCACAGTGTTTTCGTGACAACACTTATGAGAGACATTTGGTTTCTCGTTTAACTCAAACATTGGAATGAGTTATTAAGTAGAGTCATTTGGACTTTCTTGGAATTTGACACAGTGGGTCAAAGAGAATATTTCTCGAAATTTGATTTCAATTGTAAACACGGCAAATAAACATATATCGATTTCTGATGTTTATTGATACGCTTACTCATTGAGAGAACAAAAAAACTAGTAAAGATTTAGTAACTTAAAATATTTATTTTCTTGCTCAAGAGGAGATTTTTGAAAATGTGAACAACAAAGATTGAATGTTACCAGGTACTGTGCCTTTTGAGTGGACAGTGAGAAATTATTTCGTCATTATTAACGTTTCTTACCCATAGCAGTTAAAAAAAAAATTAAGGCAAGGAATTTGGGATATGAATAAAATATTTACTCTTATCGACTTTTTGCACTTTGGTATAGATCCATATTGTTGAATAATTTGTTGCTGCCACAAACAAGTTTTTGAGGAATTTGCTTCAGGACAATATATTCGATTAGTTGGCAAACTTACTCAGATTAATACAATTTGATATTAAATACCTTCTCAAGTATTTTTTATACCAATTGACTCTTGGTCAAATATTTGGAAGTGCTACAAACATATTTTGTCTCTTTGACGTTTATACCCACGGTCAATATAACCTAGGGCTATTTTAGAAAAATGGCAAATTTGGAAGAATTTTTGATTCAGTGCGAGGAAGTTACTTCCTTTGAAGAAAATCTTCAGGAATCGGATGCCTCCAAATATAATGAGTCAGCAATTGAAGCTGAAAAGGCTGAGATTCAACTTTTATGGACAGAGTGTAAGGAAGCCTACAAAAGTTGCACAAACGATCCCGAATGCAATAAAAAGAATAAAGAGGTACTGAAGACGAAAAAAAGCTTGCTCATCAGAGTTATATACGATGCATCAATATCCTGGGGGAATGGATGGAAAAAATAAAGGTTATTCCGATAGCACCAAACCAAAAAACTACTTCCTCAATAGCGGTTCCTCCGTGCGACACTGAAGTGTTTCAGGGAGATTATGTATCATGGCCAAGTTTTCGTGATTTATTCGCAGCCATATACATAAATAATAAAAAACTTAGCTCTGTAGAGAAGCTCTACCATCTTTTTAAAAAAACGAGTGGGGAAGCAAGGGAAATAAATCGTAACATTCCTTTGACTGCTGAAGGTTTCACGATTGCATGGGACAATCTAAAAAACCAGTATGAAAATAAAATAATATTAATAAATACTCAACTTAGGAATTTATTTAATTTGGCTCATTGTGGCCAAGAGTCTTCTAGTGACCTAACGAAATTACAGCGAGATGTCACAAATTGTATTTCCGTTCTGGAATTGTACAAGATAGATGTCAAATCCTGGGACCCTATCTTTGTATATCAATGTTCCACGAAAATGCCTAAACTTACTTTGTCTCTTTGGGAACAGTCTTTGGTTAGTAAAACGGAAATGCCTCGATGGGAGGACTTTAATAAATTTCTCACGGAGAGATAGCAGGCCTTGGAAAGCGTTTCGGACATAACTGGCTCAAATGGAGCACAATCCAATCAAAATGCTCGCAATAGATAAATCAATTTGAGAAATCTAAACATTTCAAAGTTCATCACACTAAAGTGAATGATACTAAATGCAACTTGTGCAAGGGAATGCATCAATTAAAATCTTGTCCAAAATTTCTAAGTATGGAATTTAGAAATAGATTAAATGCAGTTAAACGGGAAAACCGATGCATAAATTGTTTGGTTCGTGGCCATAAATCGGTTGATTGTAAATCGGCAAACTGTTCCAAATGTGGATCAAAGCATAACATTTTGCTTCATAAAGACAAATTGGCTCAAAATGATGGGAATGATGCACACGATTCTTCAAATTATTCACATGCCTCGACATCAAATAATCATCGACCTCTTGATGATCCAACAGTTGTCTCAAACCCTCGGACATTCCATACTACTGTCTCTAGTAAGACGATGCTTGCAACGGCATGGGTAAATGTGTGTAAAAATGGGGCTAAATATAAAATTCGAGCTTTAATAGATCCTTGCTCGGATGATACCTTTATTTCGACAAGGATACAGAAAGCACTAAAGTTGCCAACCAGTTCTGTCTCTGCGGATATTTCTGGCTTAGGTGGTGAACATTTGACGAAATGTACAAAATTAGCTGTGTTGACAATTGGATCAATTAAATATACTTTGTTCTCTTTGAATATCGAAGCCTTTGTTGTACCAGAAATAACTGGAGATATTCCCACACAGCCTATCGATAAAATTTGTGTTGATAAACTCCCTGATCTAGATTTTGCGGATCCTACATTTTATCAAAACGGGCCAATAGATATATTACTCGGTGGGAACATTTATCCTGTAATTTTACTCAATGGAGTTAGAAAGAATGTGCTTGGCTCTCTTTTAGCCCAAGAAACAGTTTTTGGGTGGATCTTGACAGGACCAACAAAACATATAGCTCACTCAGATACACTGAGAGTTTCCCATTGCACTAGAGTGTCAGTACAAGACCAGTTGGCAAAATTCTGGGAAATTGAGGAAGTGCCCAAGATACCAGTTGTATCTTTAGACGATAAAAAATGTGAAGAAATATTCGTATCCACAACAAAAAGGGGTCCTGATGGAAGGTACACCGTTGACTTGCCTTTTCGATCTGATTTGCTCTTTTCATTTTCATCAAATTCGAGTCGATATATAGCTCTTACTCAATTCTTACGCAACGAGAAGTCTCTTATGCGAGATCCAATTCGAAAATCGGACTATGATGATATTATATTAGAATATTTGTCTCTGGGTCACATGGAAGAAGTTGAAGGATTCACAAAATATCAGGACTGTTATTATTTGCCACATCATGGTGTTTTAAGCCTGATAGCGCCACTACGAAGTTAAGAGTAGATATGTTTTACAGATATGTTTTTAATTGTGATATATCCAAAATGTATCGCCAAATTCGGATTAATCCTAATCATTATAAATATCAGCGCATATTGTTTAGGTCTTCGCTAGAAAATGAAGTTGTTGATTATCAGTTGAAAACTGTGACATTTGGCGTCAACTGCGCCCCTTATTTGGCTCTCAGGACGCTTTTGAGATTGGCGGATGATGAGGAACATCGTTTTCCTGTTGGCGCAAACATATTGCGAAACAATATGTATGTAGATGACGCGCTAGTCGGATGTCACACAGTCTCTGAAAGTTTGACCGCAAGAAAAGAGCTGGTTGGAATTCTCGAATCAGCAGGATTTGACCTGCGGAAATGGACGTCTAACTCTAAAGACATTTTAAATGGTATAGACCGTAGTCATCTGTTGAACAAGGAATTTCTTGAATTTGGCGACAAAAGTTCAGCGAAGACTTTGGGTATTCGCTGGAACGCCTCCTCAGACAGCTTTTACTTTGTAGTCGAAAAGTTGGAGGAGAGAAGTACTTACACAAAGAGGCAAGTTTTGTCAATTATAGCGAAAATTTTTGACCCTATGGGATGGCTTTCTCCAATCGTTGTGACAGCAAAAATTTTTATGCAGCAATTATGGCTCGAGGAAATTGGATGGGATGATCCGTTGGAGCCACTTACTCTCCTTGTATGGAAAAATTTTGTCTCGAATACGAATGGAATTGAGGAAATTAGTATTCCCCGCTGGGTAAATTACTCTCCAATCTGTGATATCGAAATTCATGGATTTTGCGATTCATCAGAGTCTGCATACGCGGCAACATTGTATTTAAGAGCAAATGTAGATGGCCTTATTTACTCAAATTTACTTGTGGCTAAATCTAAAGTTGACCCGTTGAAAAAGATGTCACTACCTCGATTGGAGCTGTGTGGTGCGCTCCTTTTGGCAGAATTAGTTGATTCAGTTTTACCCCAATTGATGATTCAAAAAGCACAGCTATTACCCTGGTCTGACTCAACCATTGTGTTATCTTGGCTCAAGAAGCCATCTTATACTTGGACGACATTTGTCGCTAACAGAGTTTCGTTAATACAACAGAAAATTGGGTTTGATTGGAGTCATGTGCCAACAGATGATAATCCGGCAGATCTAGCAACCCGGGGGCGGACTCCTTTAGAGTTAAAGGAGTGTGAATTGTGGTGGTACGGACCGAGTTGGCTCAAGCTAGATAGAAATGAATGGCCAACTGGTGTCGCGATACCGGAAACAACATTGGAGTCCAAACCAAAAAAGGTTCATATTGCTCGATCGACCGTGGATGAAGATGTTCTGGAGAGATTTTCTCGGCTCTCCACAGCTATTCATGTCATTGGGTACATATTTCGTTTTATTCGTAAGACTCATCCTGAAACAAAGAATCTGGCTCACTTTGAGAGCATAACTCTCTCGGCAAAGGAACTTAGCTCCACTCGGTATCGTTTGATGTCTTTGTCTCAGAGAATCTACTTTCCCGTGGAATATAATTGCCTCTTGAGAAGACGAAAATTAGAATCTGGCAGCCCGCTTCTTTCTCTTAATTCC
>NW_026879656.1:0-27332 GCF_032173495.1 Musca vetustissima | reverse complement strand
ATATTTTTTGTATCACCCGATCTGGAATAGTTAGACTATATTAGATTTTCCTCTAGGAGGTCGGATCTTTTAAATAATTTGTTGCCAATTTAAAACAGCTTCATTTGATGTTACCATTTTGAAAGTCCCTCAAAAAGAGACTGAGGGTTAAAACATATTTTTCTCAAATCTTCAAAATCAAAACTAAATTATGGTGTCGCCAAACTAAAAAAAAACACACACACAATCACTGACAAGGGACGCATGGAAGTCACTTAAATTTGAAAATAAATATGTGGCGTCATGTGGTAGCAAAAGTAAATTATTTTCAAATTTGCAATATTATACGAAACGTTTTGTTCTTGTTGGACAACAGCAGCAACATCATTATTTCAGGGACGTTATAATGAAGATAACAAAATATAACTTTTTTAAAAAATAAATGGTTTTACAATACACTACCACCCTCTTCTGGTTATCCATTAATAAATTTAACACAAACACGATTCAAATTCCCACCCTCCTCCTTTTTCGATTTCCTGCCTCAAAGACAAAATAAATTTATCTTATACCTTATTTCTATTTCGAATATTTATTTGTCTTGGCAAACCAAAATCATTTGTTTCCTTTCCCCTGTTTCCTGAATAATTTTTGTTTTTGCTTTGCTTTGTGTGAAGAACATTCATTTACGATTAATGCCAAGGATATGCCTTTTTAGGGACATTATCTTTAAATATCCACCCCACACTCCCACAATAGATCCGTAGATAAATTGTAAGGATTCTGGCTTTGCCTTGCCGTTTGCTTTTTTTCTCTTTCCAGCTTAGTTGGTTTGTGGATTTTGAAGATTTTTCTTTTTATTATCGTCGTATTTATTTTCTCTTTCTTACATTTGTTACTTTTCTTTGGTAGACAATTCTTTGGTCCTTAAGTATCGAATTAAAGAGGAAATTAATTCGCGCATTAAATAGGCTATTGCTGTTGCTATTTTCCAAACACATGCTTCACTTCCAGTTACATGGTTAACAAGAACAACAAAAATAATAAAATTGTTGTTGTAACAACCACCAATACTATGAAGGAAATTTATTTCAACAATTATTTCAAGACACAAGTGGCGGAATATACCGAAATTGTAGCATATCCTAGTGTCGCTCTTGTCCAACTATGTGGTATCCTGTATTAGTATTAGTTTCAATTCCTTTGAGCCAATATAAGTGTGGGTGTGGTATGTATTTGTGTCTGTGGTGGTGTTAAAATACTAATGAAACTAATTTTCTGCTTCTGATTTCGAATTAAAACGAAATAGAAACTTATTAGGGGATTTTTTTTTATCATTTGATCAATTTGTTAGTTTTGTGTGTGTGGTGGTTTGTGTGACTGCACGTGTATGTGTGCCTAATGAGCTACAATTTTTTCTTTTGCCGTCCTTCTAACCTGTAAGCCAAAATTAATGAAACAAGTGTGGTTGGTTAGAAAATAATTGTCTTTAATGAGAAAAGATTTGAAGGGACCTGGCACGGGACAGAGTCTTAATAGGAGAGCGGAAGGGAGTCTGCTAGGGGTTAGGCTAGGGGAAGAGAGTTCTGACGGCGTTAGTAAGGACCCAGTAAGTCTATAGTAAGGGCTCAGTAAGCCTATACAGACGAGCTGAAGGCCAAGGAGCCCATAGGGAGGAGTTGAAGGGTCAGTGAGTCTATAAAGACGAGCTGAAGGCCCAGTTAGTCAATACACATGAAGGTAAGGGTCTACATAGACGATATGAGTGGCCAGTGAGACTACATAGACATTTGAGTGGCCAGTGAGGCTATATAGACGAGCTGAAGAGTCAGTCAGAAAAGCTGATGGCCAAGTGAGGTTGTATAGACGACCTGAAGAACCAGCTAGCCTATATAGACGATCTGAAGGGCCAAAGCGTCTATAAAGACGAGCTGAATTCCCGTTGAGGCTATACAGAAAAGCTTATGGCCAAGTGAGGTTGTATAGATGAACTGAAGAACCAGCGAGGCTATATAGACGAGCTCAAGGGCCAAAGAGTCTATAAGGAGGAGCTGAAGGATCATAGAACGAGAAGAAGGGCCAGTGAGGTTGTATGAACGTGTTAATGGGCCAGTGAGGTTTTATAAACGAACTGAAAAAGCAGTGAGGTCATATAGACGAGCTGAAGGGCCAGTGAGTCCATATAAACGAGCAGAAGAGCCAAGAATCTATATAGAGTAATGCAGTGGCCTGAGAGTTTAGGTAGGACATGAAGGATTTATATTTAATTTGAAGTCTGTATAGTCATATGTAGTTTACGAAGTATTTTAGATGAGCTGGATCAAACTGTGAGAGGGGTAGGACAGGAAGTCTCTCGGACGATATGAATTTCAGGGAGACTTTATAAAGCTGCTGAAGTCAAAGAAGTTTTACAGCTTAGACATGACGAAGGCGGGTGTCTTTAAAAATAAAAATTAAGACCAATGAGATTTTATTGAAAAACATACAAGGTGAATGAGAGGTAGTCTTAGACAAGGTAAGGCCTGAGAGTATCAATATACGGATTAAAGATTTTGTAGGCCGTAGTGTAGTTTGGTACAGATGCAGGCCGAAGTCCAAAAATCAGATGCAGGCTTTGGAGTCGAACTGAACAAGTCTACTTCAATTGAGAAGCTGGATATCAGCTATAGACCTGAGAGTATTTCTTTGGACATTCTAAGGCAGGCACGGGCAGAGCATAAAAAATTCTGTTCTCACGCACTTGTCTTTGTGTGTGTGTCAATGGTTTTTCAATTGGTTCAGTTGAATGTGTGTGAGAGAATAGTGATACTTACTCTCGCGAGAGTGCACGCGTGCGGTGCTTCGCCCGACTGTGTTCTAAGGACTAATTTTTTTATTCAGTAGTGTTGGCGGGTTATTATTTTTTTAATTAACAAAACGATAACCAAGGACTGGTCGAAGTCAGAATGTTCCCCAGACTGGTGGTGAAAAGGCATAGTGGACCACAAAGAAATTCCGAGGACCTGAGAGTTGTACATATCTGACAAGTTTTTGTTAAGCTGTATAGAGGCAAATATCTGCTAATTGGAAAAAACTATAGAGACAAAGGCCTGTGAGTATTAGGAGGCAAATTCGAATTCTTGTAGCCTTTTAAGATCAGAAAGTATTCGAGAGCCATTAAATAAAGTTATTAAATTATGTGAACAGATTTTAGTGAATATATAGACTCACTGATTTTCCCTCTAGGTGTTCTAGAAAAATTCGCTGTATATAGACTCATTCGCCGGCCCTTCAACTTGCCAATAAATGGACTCATTGGTCGGCCCTTCAGCTTCTCCATAAAAACTCCCTACTTTACAGCTTTGCTATGGAGCCTCACGGGTTTTTTATTGTCACTGGGTGGTACTTAAGCCTCAGTCTATAAAATCTCCCTGGCCTACAGATCGTTTGTAGATGCTCTCGTAGCTTCAGCTTGTCAATATATTCTCCCTAGCCCTTAAGTTTATATTCAGATGATTCCAGAGTGTCAGCTCGTCTATAAGAGAGTCCCTGGATAGACGTACTTCTTAGTTTGTCTTATATAGAGCCTCCCTGAGTTTTAACTTATCAATAGATCCTCACTGGTCATTCAGCTCATCTACTGAACATTCCAGAACTTCAGCCCTTTAGACTGCCTATAAGTACACGCACGACTGATAATGGTGCTTGATCCACGCCTGGTCTAGAAAAATGCACTGTCCACAGCTTGTCTTTAGAACCATATGAAGCTTCTATAGATCTTTCTTGGTCCTTCAGCTCATCTGCTTCAGTTTTTCTATAGATCTTTCCTGGCCCTTCAGCTCATCTGCAGAAAATTCCAGGGCTTCAGTTCGTTTATAGAGAAAATCCCTGTCCCTTTAGGCTATCTATCGATAAACTCACTAGACCTTAGTTCGTCTTCAGAAGCAATGTACACTTCTGGCCAGCCCTCCTTGATCCACCGCTCATCTCTTGAGCCATTCTGAGATTCATCTTTTCTATAGATCCGCCCTGGTCGTTCTGGTCATCTTAAGAGCATCCCACAGCTTCAGATCGTTTATTTACCGAATCCCTGGACCTCTAGTCTATAGATAGACTCACAGGACCCTTCGTTCCTCTTCAGAAACTATGCTCGTTTATATATACATTCGCTTCAGGCCATCTATAAAATCTTCCTGGTAACAGCTTATTTGTAAAGTCATAATGAGCTTTATCTTTTCTACAGATTTTTACTGACATTTCAGTTCATCTACAGAGTATACCAGAGCGTCAGCTTGATTTTGCGGAGAATACTTGAACCTTTACATTGTCTATAAATGGGCTCACTGGCTCTGCTTGTGTATATATACTCTAACCAGCCCACCCTCAGGTTGTATATAAAAATCATGACCCACAGCTCGTCTGTAGAGGTATACTGCGCTTCAGCTTTTGTGTAGACCCCTCTGGCCATTTAGTTCATCTACAAAGAATTCATCTCCTAGATACTCCATAAGTTCGCCTTCAGATCTTCTATAAAAATACTTTTTAAAATTCATTTCTTTTTATTGATCTGATATAGAATGTTCCCCCATTCAAATCCTAAATTTTATAAATTTCCCTTCTTTAAACTCCCAGGCATTCAATTTAATATTTCTTCATTAAATTCTCCCCTCTTAAACCCCAAATACTGACCATCAAAGGTCAATGCAACTCGCTTTATGGCTGACCACAAAAACCATAATAGTTTTCGTCGTTGTATAAAATCGCAATCCTTCTGGTTAAGTTAAGTCTTCTCGTGCATTCATATTTATTTCCATTTGCTCCATTGCTGCTGCTGCATTCATTGGCCAAATGGCATCCATATATGACGGGATGTATGAATGTTGGTTGCCTTAAGGCCAGGATTACCTTCTTAAGACTCCAAGAAAATATTTGCTGTAGAAAAGATACACGGCGGGAGTATTAAAAACGATTTGTTGCACTTTTGCTCAACACAGAGATACTAACACTATTTGCTTCTGCTTCTTGCTGCCGAAAAAATCCTGGGAAAATATTTTCACAAATCCTTGATTTATGTTTGGCAGTGTCAAAAATTGTCTGCATCCTTACTCTCCACAACTGAAATTTGGCACAGAGGATGTGTGTTGTATAGACCGAATCTGGTTGGTCTCTAACCCAAAATAAAAACACATTTATTTCCTTATCCTTAAAGAAGCAACCACAGCAAAGGATATCATTTTTTTTCTCTCTCTCTCCCGAACTATTTGTCTTTATATTGTCAATATATATTTCGGGATGTTTTCAACCAAAAAATAAAGTAAAGGATTTTCAGGATTTTTGTAAATTGTGTTTCTCGTTTTCATGCCCTAACTATCTTCCTTTTTCATTCTTATCCTTCGAACGACAAATATTCCCATGCAACCACGTTCAATTCAACGATGCACTTCGCACACACTCTCTATCACTCGTGAAAACCGTATTTACCGTACGTGAATGCATTTCATCGGACGTGTGTGAGAATTTGTTGTTCCCCTCCTACTCCTCCTTTACCGCCATTTATTGGATGTAGATCCAAAATATAGAATGAAAAGAATTTGAGTGTTCCTTAAAGATTGTGCCCTGGAATAGATGATGCGCGTTCATCGGTTATTGCCTTGAATAGTTTCTTCTTCTTCTCCTTCGTCGGAATGCAATCAAATGAAAACAAACTGCTATTGTTGTTAGCACATCCTTGATCCTCAAAAGGTAATTCAGATATATGTGTTGTATTCATTTGTTATTATCTCCGCATATGTGTATGTATGTTGGTGTATTTGTTTTTGTCTATTTTCATGTGTGAGTGAACATTGTTAGCAGTCGTTATGGCAGAACAATGTCTAATCATGTCCATTTATTTGGCCAATAATATACGAAGGAAGGTAAAAATGGGTCTACAAAATTGGTCTATAAAATCCCCTTCAGTATAGGGTCTGGGTCTTCAGTTCGTTCAAATATAGAAGAACCGACCAGTCTCTCAACTAAAAAACTCCTTGGCCCACAACTGATCCGTTGAGCCTCCTTGAGCTGGCTCTGATCGTTCTGCTCATCAAAAGAGCATCTCCGAGCATCAGGTCATTTATAGGGAGATTCCTTGGACCTTTAGATCGTCTATGGATAGATTCACTACTTTGTATATAGTTTGTATATAAAATCATTCATTGGCCCTTTAACTTGCCAATATATGGACTCATTGGCCAGCTCTTAAGCTCCTCACACTCTCTGCTCTACAGCTTGTCAATGGAACCTTTCGGGGTTTTCGGCCTTTTCAGTGGCCGACACTTCAGCTTCAGTCTATAAAATTTCCTTGGCATACAGATCGCTTGTAGAACCTCTCTGAGGTTCAGCTTGTTTATAGATTCTCCCCAGACCTTCAGATGATCCCAGATCTTCAGCTCATCTATAGAAAGAATTCCTGTCCTTTAGATCTTTTAGGAATAGACTTACTTGTTAGTTTGTCTGTATATAGAAATAGTACCGGCTCTTCAGCTCGTCTATATATACAATCACTGGCTAATCAGACAGCTAGAAACCTCCTGACCAACATCTTGTCTATAGACCTCCCTGAGCTTCAACTTTTCAATAGATCCTCACTGGTCATTCATCTCATATACTAAACATCCCAGAGCTTCAGCTTGTTTATAAAGAAAATACGTGGCCCTTTAGACTGCCTAAAAATAGACCCACTGGTCTTTAGTAGGTTCTTCAGAATATCTATAGCGGCAACCTGACTTTCTGCTCGTCTATGGAGCGTTTTTCTTCATTTTGTTTATAGAGCATCGCTTCAGCTCGTCTACAGACACTTTTGTATACGATTTCGCCACAAGCTCGCAGGTTGCAAATCGGGGTGTATTTTTAAAACAGGCTATGTTAAGATTTCCAAGACCATCTGAAGGTTATACGTTCTTATATAGGAAACTTAGCACACATCATTCTTGACCTAATTCAGTACGCTATGCCAAATTTCGTGCAAATCGAGAGATATGTAGGGACTTTGGTGCACCATTTACATAAAATCGGACAAAACTATATATGGGAGCTATATCTAAATCTGAACCGATTTTCACGAAACTTAACACACATTATTCTGGACCTAATTCAGTACGCTATGCCAAATTTCGTGCAAATCGAGAGATATATAGGGACTTTGGTGCATCATTTACATAAAATCGGACAAAACTATATATGGGAGCTATATCTAAATCTGAACCGATTTTCACGAAACTTAACACACATTATTCTGGACCTAATTCAGTACGCTATGCCAAATTTCGTGCAAATCGAGAGATATATAGGGACTTTGGTGCACCATTTACATAAAATCGGACAAAACGGTATATGGGAGCTATATCTAAATCTGAACCGATTTTCTCGAAACTTAACACACATTATTCTGGACCTAATTCAGTACGCTATGCCAAATTTCGTGCAAATCGAGATATATATATATATATATATATATAGGGACTTTGGTGCATCATTTACCTAAAATCGAACAAAACTGTATATGGGAGCTATATCTAAATCTGAACCGATTTACACTAGGGTTCATCCTTGGGCCAAATAAGTGGCTTGTGCCAAATTTCATCCAAATCGGATCATAAATGCGACCTGTACTTGACGTAATACTCTGTACCGCAGTGTGTAAAAAGCCACGCCTGTTTGTGACCCTTGAAAAATAGTTTGTAAAAATCCACGCCTCTTGCTGATCTTCGAAAAATTCTTTTTAAACCAGTGAGCTGAGCAGTATAGTCGGACATGGCCGACCATATGATACCCTACACAACTTCCACGAAGACTAACATTGTGTGGTTCTTCATTCTAGCTTGGGAAATATTTCGCAATATTTCCACCTTCTTGTCCGGCTAGAGGTCAACAAATATTACTTAAATTCAGTACAGTCCTTCTAATTGACTCAAAAAACACAACAAAATAAGTTTTCAGTCCACTTCATCCCAAAATTATTATGTTATCATCACCGAAAATTATAGGCGTTGTCCTTGACCATAACTGGAACCTCATGGAACATATCAAAGCAATCAGCGCTATATTTCCGCCCTACAGTGTTGCAAGGGTTAACTATATAATATCTGAAAACGTAAGCACCTGTAAATATGTGCGTGTGTAACTCCCACATCCGAGTACATACGACAATGTAATTGGTATCAATTGGAAGGTCAACCACTCCTCTTGGATATACTATCAACTTCTCGGGTTTATGTCCTTCAGGGATAAATATATACGCCATAGAATACATTTTTAGTAATTTTTCACACAAAAGTCAGGGTCCATTTGACCCGCTAAATATTGTCCGATCGTTATCAAAACAGGCATGCTTATTCTCTGACCCGATCACCGTCTCCATGTAAAAATTTGCAATGTTTGGGTCATAATTGCGACCTGTGGAGCGACCAGAAAAACGGGCAAAAATAAAGTTTTTGGTCCCAACCAAATACGGTTTTGGTAACCAAAAACGGTTACCAAAAACAATAGGGGTCTTTATTGGCCAGAACCTACATGAAAAATTTCGTGAAGATTGGTCCATAACTGTGGCCTGTATCGGACGGACGGACGGACACACATGTCTAGATCGACTCAGCTAGTCGAGATATGACGATCGGTATACTTAAAGGTGGGTATAGGACCAATATTTCGCGGCGTTACAAACTTTTGGGACTGCACAAAGCTATAATACCCTGACAACATAGTTGTGTAGGGTATAAACATCCAAGCCTATTGGTAGTCGTTGAAAGAATATTTATTTTCTTTTGTCATAATACATTTTACAATACAATTATTTGTTTTCTTTTATTTTCAGGTAAGCTTATGAAGAATTTGATAAAACCCCCATATTTCCATGAGGTGGACTTGGTAACTATATTGTAAATTACAGTGAGAATTATTACCCTTATAGGCCTTTACAAATTTGCCTTAGTATCTGAAACACAGAGAATTACCCATCTGTTTATTTCCCAAATTGTTCATACCAATTTGTTTTTGAATAGTCCTTTGGTTCCCTCTTCCTCTCTCTCTCTCATATTTAATCCAAATCAAGAAACGCATAAAAACGAAATACAATGCATTTTCCCAGAGATGATGATGCTGATGACAATGATTTACGGTTATGTCTTTTGGTAAGGATTTCTTACTGAGGCGAAGGAAACAACAAAAGTAACACTTTAGCAAATACGACAGACTAGCCAGGCGGCTGGAGGAGTAGCATCATCCGTAGTCAACAATTGAAAGCCAAGAAAGCAAAAACCAAAAAAAGAAAAAAAGAGAAAGAGTTACCAAAAACACTCAGGCATTGAACAACTGTGAAGATAGCCAGCTAGCCAGACAGACACAACAGACAGCTCAAGTGCAATTGACCAGCCAGTCAGCCACAATATCCTTCATCAGATCCTGGTGTAGGTTTTGTTTAGCTGTTTGTTTGTTTTTCTTGTTGTTGTGTGGTCATGTTACACTACAAAACAACCTTGATTGTATTAAAGTTGTCTGGTGGCATCCCACACTTTCCGATTCCGGGGATGATTTTATATTCTCCTATACATCAGCCAATGTTTTTCGCAAAAATACCCATATCCTTTTTATCTGTGGATTTTCATTTCATTCCTGTGTGTGTGCCTTGCCTTCCTTGCACTTAATGCTATTTGTTTAAATTACATTTCAGTGTTTAGAAGTCCTTAACTGGTTCGTGTGGAAAATTGGAAATTTTCTTTTCGTTTCGTTTCATTTTTATGTCGAAGGATAATATTGCACATCACCATTTGGCCATTATAATTCATAAATTTTATCAAATATTGTCTCACGTTTGGCTTTTGGCAAAAAATGTTAGAATTCCTTACGCCAATGATTGCCTTCATTGCTACGTTTGGACTGTGAATGTTTCAGACAGCCGTACATGGCTCTTAAGATGTCTGGAAATTGTCTTGATGACGACTTGACTTGCCAACAAATACACAACGCCTCCTCCTCCTCGTCGTGTTATTTTTGTTCGTATTATTTTGGCCATAACAATGAGATAATGATAATGATTTTTTATTGTTTCGCTTTCGGTCACACAATTTGATTCGATTGTAAAAATTGTGGCCAATTTTTATTTAATCCGTTTGTATATTTTTTCTTGGAATTGTGGGAAAGCACATAAAGAATTTAATTTAGTTTAAGAAATTCCAAGGAAGGAGATAATATGAAGGAATGTGATTATCGGATAATGCGACATTATTGAGTTTAGTTCGAACATTAGTTTTGATTTAATTTTCGGTATACAGGAGCGGGGCTTTTAAAAAAATGTCAACCATCAAGTCCTTCAAAGGTCATCAACAGGCGTGTATTAAAAAAAATCAAGGTACATCCACAGGCGTGGATTTTTTAAACAAATATTTTTTCATGGCTCACCAACTGGCGTGGATTTTTTAAAAATATTTTTAAGGTCACCAACAGACGTGAATTTTTATATATGGTTTCAAGGGTCACCAACAGGTGTGGATTTTTATATCCTTCACCACACTGTGGTACAGGGTATTATGTCTTTGTGTATATGTTTGTAACAGGCAAAAATAATGGAGAGAGACCCATGGTTCCTTTAGAGAATATGCATAGAATGACTTTCTGAGTCGATTTATGCATGTCCGTCCGTTCGTCCGTCCGTCTGTCCATGTTAAATTGTAAACAAAGTACAGGTCGCATTTATGATCCGAATTGGATGAAATTTGACACAGCCCATTTGTTTGGCCCAAGGTCGAACCCTATTGAAATTGGAAAAAATCGATTCACATTTAGATATAGCTCCCATATATATATTCGTCCGATTTATAGTAAATGGTGTACAAAGTCCCTAAATATGTTTCGATTTGCACGAAATTTGGCATAGCGTAATAAATTAAGTCTAGAATGATGTGTGCAAAGTTTCGTGAAAATCGGTTCAGATTTAGGTATAGCTGTCATATACAGTTTCGCCCGATTTTAGGTAAATAGTCCACTAAAGTCCCTGGAAATCTTTCGATTTGCCCGAAATTTGGCATAGCGTAATGAATTAAGTCTAGAATGATGTGTGGAAAGTTTCGTGAAAATCGGTTCAGATTTAGATATAGCTCCCATATATAGTTTCGTCCGATTTAATGTAAATGGTGCACCAAAGTCCCTATATATCTTTTGATTTGCATGGAAATTGGTATAGCCTACTGAATTAGGTCTAGGATGACGTGTGCTAAGTTTCGTGAAAATCGGTTCAGATATAGATATAGCTCCCATATATAGCTTTGTCCGATTTAGGTAAATGGTGCACCATAGTCCCTGGAAATCTTTTCATTTGCACGAATTTTCACATAGCGTAATGAATTAAGTCTAGAATGATGTTGCTAAGCTTCGTGAAAAGATCCATGGCTAGGCCGATTGTTAACCAACTGTCGTAGATTTTTTTTTAAAATATTGTTTCTAAGGCCAACAACAGGCGTGGATTTTTTTAAAAATATTTTTTCAAGGGTCAACCACAACAGGCGTGGATTTTTATACCTTACACAACTATGTTGTCAGGGTATTATAGCTTTGTGCAACCCCAAGAGTTTGTAACGCCGCGAAATATTGGTCCTAGGCCCACATTTATGTATACCGATCGTCATATCTCGACTAGCTGAGTCGATCTAGCCATGGATGGGTTAATATTTAGGGAATGAAATGGACCAAAAACTTTATTTTTGTCTGATTTTCTGGTCCCACCAGAGGCTGCAATTATGGTCCAAAAATCGCAAATTTTTACATGGAGAAGGGGATCTGGCCAAAGTATAAGCATACCTGCTTTGATAAAGATCGGTAAATATTTAGCGGGTCAAATGGACCCTTACTTTTTTGTGAAAAATGGCAAAATTTGTATTTTATGGCGTATATATTTACTCCTGAAGGACATAGACCCGAGAAGTATATAGTGTATCAAAGAGGAGAATGTACTCGGGCTGAACCCTTTGAAATTTTCCTTGAGGTTTCTGGTTTGGTCAAAGACAACGCCTATAATTTTCTATAATGATCAGATAATAATAATAATACTAGTATGAAATTGACCGAAAACTTAATTTTTTGTGTTTTTTCCATGAACTGAATCTGGACTTGTAATTGGAGGGGCTGTACGGAATATTAGTAATATTTTTTGACCTCTAGACGGTCAAGAGGGTGCAGAATATTGAACCACAAGAAGTTATATTTTCGTGGAAGTTGTGTAGGGTATTATATGGTTCACTGGTTCAAAATATTTTTTCTAGGGTCAACAACAGGCAGGGGTTTTTTATAAGTAATTTTTCAAAGACCCTAACTTTGTAGATTATGTTAAATAATCCCCTCTCGTTCTTCTAACCTATTATATGACTGGTTATTATTAGATAATTTATCGCACTTAATATTGAAATAAATAGACATTTATGTTTATTTGATGAGGGTCAAATGTACGATATTCTTGGCAAATATCTTCTCTTTTTGTTGTTGGCTTTATAAGAAAAAAACTCATAAAATTTAATGTGTGGGCAAAATATGAATATTTTTTCTTTAAAAGTCTAAAATGAAGAACAATTTAAAAAGCCACAAATCAGAGAAAGCGGAAAAAGGCTCTTCACAATATTAAGTGAATCTTCCCATTTTCCGAAACAAAAACTGTCATGGAATCTTAAAGACAGTATAAATTATTACCCCCCAGAACAAAAACAATAAAGACCCCCTGCAAGGTTTCCCCCCATTATACCCCAGCTAGACACGATAATAATAACTATGAATAGAAAGTAACCACCACAAATCAACAGCTTATATGTTCGGAATATATCTTAACAACCGAAAATATATATCTTGTTGCATACTTCAAGGGGCAATGAATTGCTCAGCATTGCTTAGAGTAAATAAATGTCTTTGCTGCCTCCTTTTTCTTCCTTTTTTCTCTTTAGAATCTTCCACTTTTGGCATGAATGCCAATTTGGGAATAATAAAGAAAAATACCACAAAACATTTTTTTCGCACACACATATACACACTCAGGGAAATTGTGGTCTATATGCTCGTATTTATGTGTGTGTTTCATGTACTTAGGCATGTGTTAAACATTAATATAGGTTATCGACGGCCTCGTTATATACGAGTTTGTTAAATTGCCTTGTCTTTCACTATAGACCCTTAATGTTTGGAGTCTGGTTTGGTATGTTTTATAAGGGGAAAGGATGATAATTGCCTAATTGTTGTAATATTTTTTGTTGGAAAATTTGAAAAAGGTAGACAGGTAATGTTATTACGATTCATATATTTTAAATTAATTTAATCTTTAAATAAAAAATAATTTTATCTTCATTTAAAGTTACGAAATGTTTCATACTTTTAGGGATTATAATATGTAAAACTATTTTATACCCGCAACTTCGTTTGCGAATGTGGAAAATATTAAAACATTTATTAACATATTATTTTATTTTCACCGAAAACTGCATATATCAGAAAAGACAATATCGATCATAAATTCAATTTGCGTACCATTTAGTACAAAATTTCATGATTCGAGCTCTACAGGTTCACCCAAATTCAAATTGTACCAAATTTAGCACACATTATTTCCAAGAGTACCCACCTCAACAATCCAACCAATCTTCCTGCCTTCCCCGATCCTACATCCACACAATGATTCCAAATTCAAATTTCAGGATTCCAACTCTATTAGTACACAGTAGTACGAATTTCCAAAACCTCCTTTTTATTCCAAATCAACCCCTCCACAGTGATCCTAAATCCAAATTTCAGGATTCCAACACTATCGGTTCACCCACAATTCAAATTGTACCAAATTTAGTACACAGTAGAACGAATTTCCAAAACCTCCTTCTTACCCCAAACCAACACCCCCACAGTGATCCTAAATCAAAATGTCCATATTCCAAAACTATCGGTTCTCACACAATTCAAATTGTACCAAATTTAGTACACAGAAGTACCAATTACCAAAACTTCCTACATACCCCAATCCTACACCCCCACAGTGTTTCTAAATCCAAGTTTCAGGATTCCAACGCTATTGGTTCACCCACAATTCAAATTTTACCACAGTAGTACCAATTTCCAAAACTTCCTACATACCCCAATCCTATACCTCCACAGTGATCCTAAATCCAACACTGTCGGTTCACCCACAATTCAAATTGTACCAAATTTAGTACCATTTAGTACCCATAAGTATTAATTTTTTTTAAACTGAATCCTGATCCTAATCCAACACCCCTACAATGATCTTGACTCTAAATTTCATTGTTCCCGCTCTATCGGTTCACCCAAATCCAAATTGTACCAATTATAGTACGATTTAGTACTTTTCGTACACATCAGTAAAAAATTCCAAAACTACGTACATATCCTAATCCTACACTCCGACGGTAATGTTAATTTCAAATTTTAGGATTTCAGATCGATTTGTACTTCCAAATCAAATTTGTGCCAAATATAGTACCATATAGTACTTTTCGTACACAAGAGTACACGCTTTCAAAACTCTCTCCTTAAATAGACATCTCATTTCGCATTCCAAATTTCAAGTGTTTAGCTCTATCCATTCACATGCTACGAAATAGTACTAAATTTAGTACATTTTAGTACTTTTCGCATACTGTAATGTCCAAAAAACCCTTTGCTATATTTATGAACCCCGTTTAAAATTAAAGAGTTCTACCGTTTCGCCAAGTACAAATGGCTTCGCATTTAGTACTTTTTGTACCGTTCTATTATGAATTTCCACAAATCGAGCCTAATCTGTCACCTTTGGACCCAAAATTTCAAGATTTTAGCTTCAGTCGTTTCGTCTGGGCGTTGATGAATCGTTAAATCAGTCAGTCAATCAGTCACTTTACTCTTTTATTAGTATATTTTTAAGGACCATCAACAGGCGTGGATTTTTTTAAAACCAATTTTTAAGGACCATCAACAGGCGAGGACTTTTTAAGGGACTTCGATCTAAAATTAACAAAATGGCGTACCTTTGAAAAAATATTTTTCGAAAATCGCCGATATTTGACCAAAAACCAAGTTAAAAAATAAGGAAGATATTCACCGATTGGCTTTACCTTAGTTCATACGATAGCTATACACTCAAAGAGAAACGTGTAAAAATTTGGAATCGATTGGGTTATTAGTTTGAGAAGCCCTTTAGCCCTCATTTGATGCTGACACAATATATCGGCTATATCTTCACGAGTTCTTGAGATTTTCACATGAAATTTTGTAGGGACATTCTTGAATTATAATAAGGAAGAACTACAGAGATGTATCCTAGTTCATACTATAAATATTTACGTATTGCAATTTGGAACCGGTTGTATAGATTTTAAGTATTCGTGTCGCCCTTTGATAAAGTTATAGACCAATTAATTTAACTAAGATTTATTTTAATTGATATATCCCTGTCGTCCATATTGATGATGAACTCTTTTGTGGCCATTAGTTATCACTCTGAGAACATCATTTCATTTTATGGTTATCTGCAGAGTACAGACAAAACCCCTCCCTTACCCCTACAAAAGAATTTCAACTACCATTGCTATTGAATTTCTCTTCTAAGCCATTCAACCATCTGATGCCATCCAGTTGGTTGTTTAACTGCACTGCTTTTGGTCGTAGCGTCATTGAAATTTCATTCATTACCTTCATTAACATTTAGTTTTATTAAAAGCAATTATTTAATACAACTCACTAAATGTGTAGCTTCCTTCCTACCCTTTGGCTAGTGGTGCAGATGATTAAACACCACCACTTTTACAAAGAAATATTTCATTTCGTTGGAATTTGGCTACCCTTTGATGTACCTCCAATGTCGTTGTTGCAATTGTTGGCTTTCATTGTATGTGTCTGTGTGTGTGTGTGAGTCTCCATTTTTCCTCAAGATTTTAATTAACTCAATTTTAAGCTTGAAAGACATTATCAATGCGACGCAGGTAAATATTTGAATGAATGGCGCTGCCCGTTAGTGGAAAGCTGTATGGAAATAATTCACTGTCTGCGAACGGAGACTCCTGGCTGCAGCCCGTGTGTAAATAATGGAGTGTTGTTTTGTGGTATTGAAAATTGCTTATTGAAATTTCCGTCTGCTGCTGTTTTTTTATATTGAATCAATTTGTCTTAGTATTTGTATCCTATAAATGATTGCGTTTGGAGATTATAATAACAAGAATAAATAATTGTAATTTATTTGTGTTTAGTCGATGTATAAAAGTGCTTACTTAATGTCTTGGGGACATCTAGGTGTATAATGTATAACAGAACTTCTAAATAAATGTGGAATACAAACGAAATTTTGACTATATATGGATTATAAAGGCTTGTCTGTCATTAGTCTGTTATATTTTGAAAAAAACCTATATCAGTGCTACTCGATCTTTGCACCTGAATGTCCAGAAAATCTGAGGAACTCAATATCATCGAGTATTTATAGAGGGATACGTGTGAGACTATCTGAGGAACTCAATATCATCGAGTATTTATAGAGGGATACGTGTGAGACTATAAACCGACTTCGAATCCCGGTTCACGAGGAAACATGATGTCAAAGTAGTTTGTAATGGAGGCTTACATCTCCCTCCATAGAAATGCATCGGAAGCCTCCTGACACTATAATTACCAATCTCGAAATCAACACATGAGAATAAAACAAGATAGAAATGCCACCCAGAGGAAAATAACAACACTAAATGCAAGGACTCAAACCAATGCAGAAATTCAATTAGGCGCGGTTTCTATACGACTATAGATGGCAGCCTCATTACCTAGAATACGTTACTGCTGTATTTTGTATTAAAGCTGTTCTATGCAAAATACGGAGTACAAAAGTTATCTCGAATGTATGGGAGTTTTAAACGCACGATTCTCTATATTTAGTAAATCTTATATCAGTGCAAAAGGTAATGAAAGTGTTATATCTACACCTAATATATGGCACATATAAAACTCTATATGAGACAATACGCTCTCTAGATGTCTTTTAACAATAGAACATTATTGGGAAGATTTTATAGAAAAATCCTGCTTTCAGGACATATATTTTAGGTTTTCTGTATAAGAAAATATCTACAATATAGTCTGGCTATTAATTGCTCACTTAGTCCTTGTGTTAATTAGATGATTGGTTTACTGTATCCTATCCTAGGTGATAGGACTGCCATCTATCGTATTTAACAAACAATGTCTCCTTCATTTTCTGAAGTGGATGGGACCATTGCTTATTTAGTGCTGCCACTTCCCTCTAGGTAGCACTATCTTCTGTCACTCCTACTTATGTGATATTCGCATGTGTTAAAGTCGGTGTCGAAGTCTGTTATTAAAACGTTAGGAAAGGCTTCGGATGCGTTTTATCTAGAGGGCGATGTAAGCTTCTGTTTACAAAAATACCACTTTGAAATTTGTTTTTCCTTTGCTGGTATTCGAATCCACTGCACTACACCAAAAAAAGGTATTATTCCTATAAAATATTCTGGATGTTCTTCATGAGCTTCAGTTAGTTTAAGGGGACCCCCCACTAATTCTCGGTTTCAAAAAAATTAATTTTGTATTTTGATTTAATTCGAATCTACACTAATTCAAAAATTTCCCTATAAATTTTCAAGTGAAAATCTCAACAATTTTTGAAGATATACCCGATTTATTGTGTTAGCACCAAGTGACGGCAAGAGGGCTTCTCAAACTTTAATCGCGTTTTTCTCCAAACAGCGTTTTTGCGAATGGCGGACACAATAACTCAAAAACTAATAACCCAATCGATTTCAAATTTTGGGACGTTTCTCTGTGAGTGTATAGCTATCGTATGAACTTGGATAAAGCCAATCGGTGAAGATCTTCCTTATTTTTTAATTTAGTTTGTTGTAAAAAATAGGCGATTCAAAGTTCCGCCATTTTGTTAATTGCTGTGCGAACTCAGTAATCCTAGTTCATACGAGAGCCAGACATGTACTCTTTCTAACACCGTTGGAATTTTCGGATTCCGATGTTCCAGTGAGGAGTTATCATGCCCGCCATCAAAAATAAGGACTTTTCTTTGGCCACAAAAAACAAAAACAAAGGAGGAGTTATCATGCCCGCCATCAAAAATAAGGACTTTTCTTTGACCACAAAAAACAACAACAAAATTTTTTTGTAAATTATTTTTCTTTCTTTTTAAATCTTCAAATATATATGTGCAAAGTTACAAACCATAACAAGCATTTATATTCATTTACCAGCCCATTTAAATCCCATCAGTACGTCTAAATTATAACTCAGCTTATATAAAGACCTTTATCTTCAAAGCTAGTCTATACAGACTCCCATGAACTCGTCTAACATTACTCCCTACAACTCGTCTAAAATTAATCTAAAAATGCTCCCATCAATCTCTCTGAGCGTCAGCTCATCTATAAAGGGTCCATCAGCTTCAGGTCGTCTGAAAAGACTTTCTGAACTTTTGTTCGTTTGTAAAGACTCCCGGAAGTTCAACTCGTCTATAAATACTCTCTGAGACTCCCTAAACTTTAGTTTGTCTATAAACACTCACACATCATATATTTGCCTGTAAAGACTCCCTGAGACCCTGCACAACTGTAGAGGAAACCTGTAGGCCTATTCTGTAACTTTTTAACAACATTCGACATTGTTTATTTTACAACAATTTCTTTTGTTTGTTTTGTTGTTTTTACAATAACAAAAGAAAATTAAACAATATCGAATGTTGTTAAAAGTTACAGAATAGGCCTACTGAGTCGGTAAAGGCAACCTTAGCTCCAGCGCGTCTATAAAGACTCGCTAAGTTTGACATAGCCTATAAAGGGTATGGTATATTCAGATTGTCTGTACAGAATCTCAGATCGTCTATAAAGACACCAGAGCTTCTGCTTGGTTTTAAAAACAGCCTGTGGTTTAGTAAAGAACTCTTCAATATATTGACTCACCCCTGGTGCCACAGGTCACTTATGCCATTTCTGGTCTTACAAGCTTGGTGGCATTTTATCCATATTTTTCATGATGCCACTAAGCTAGTTTTATTAAATAAAAATTAAAAATATTACAAAATTTTGTCCAAAATGAGCAGACGTTATTGGCATAAAAATAATAACACCTTTCTGCCTTCCTTCTTACCCCCTCCAAATGAAGGGAATCAAAATTCATATTTACTACCAGGACACCTTGTTGCCTTACCTTGTGTGTGTAAAGGCCAAATGTTGTAAATTATTTCCTGTGACAAACAATAAAAATTACAACAAAAACATTGACTAATTACAACCACCACCACTACCGTCGGCCGTCACAAAATATTAAGTGTGCCTAATTGCAGGAAAACCCACAATACCTCAAAACATGTCCAAATGAATCCGTTGGGAATGTCACGGAAATGTTTTGATTTTTCTTTTCCAATAAAAAATTATGTGAAAGGTTCTACAAATTTCTTGTTATTAAATATAACCACAGGTGAAGATGCTATAATATTTCATTTCATTTGCTTTCTTATGAAGGGAAAACGGATTATGATTATAAACCTAAAAATATGCTTTAAGAGAAGGTCCTTAATGTTTCCGAACCATAAATTTTAGAACCGCAATAACCATTAAAATTCTTTTGTGGTCATATTTTATTAAATTTTCTTTCAAGATGAAAAATATTATATAAATTATAATTAAAGTGTGTTGTTTAGAAAATTATGTGCGTTGGCTCAGGAAGAGGTCGAGTGAATACTTAGTGGTTTGCAAAAATAGATTAAGAAGGCCTGCTGTTGTTATTTAATTACTTTTCCTGAAAATTACAAGTTTGTAATTTAGCGCATTACAAGCAACATTACAAAAAGGAATATATGTCACAGAAATTGTTCTAAATTGGTCTCCAACAGGGCTGTCCCCCTGCAAAACAGAAATTATTATAAATTATGTGTGGTGCATAGTTTTAGGCGACCTCACCCTAAAGTATAGAAATTTTACATCAAAGGACTGATACATAGTTCCCTTTTTTAAATTTCCCTATATTATAACACAAATATCTTCCCTTTTGTGTAGCATACTTTTATGCGCATTTGTGTTATCCCTCCCCCATAAATTCCTTTGTATTTTCGCAAATAGCATATTTTTAGGAAACATTTTCCATAATTTTCATTTCATTAAACAAATTAACCGAAAATGCGAAGATAACGAGTAGCTAATACAGCTAAGTTCCCTTATCCCCCTTTGTTGGCTAACTACTTTTGGGAGGGACGACTTTTTGTTTTGCTAAACTTTTCATTCAAAACGAAATTTAATTCAATCAGTTGCAACACCAAAGAACGAACGCCACATGCAAAGAAACCAAACCACGCCAACATTATTTACACATGAGCGAAATTTTCCCGAAATAGTTAATTTCAACAAATTTAACTTCAAATCACATCATATACACACGCACACATCGACACATCATGGATATGTCATGCATGAAATTTTTGTGCATCAAACGCGAAGGGAAAACAACATATGAAGAAAATATGCAAAAGAAAATCTGAATAATATCATCATGCAATTTGGATCGTAAGAGGGGGAAAGGGGGTTTGAAGAGCGTGCAATACACATAGACTGTGGTTCAAAGGAGTTTTTTTATATTAAATGAATACCGAAGAGATTTATAGAAAGACTGAAGGGAGCCTTTATAGACGATTAGGGAGTCTTAATAGGTTAACTAAATCAGGGAGTCTTTTAAAGGATAGATGTGAAACGGAGAATTCTATAGGTAAACTAAAGCAGAGAGTCTTCTATATTCTATATGGGATTCTTCCACAGGCGAGGAGAGTGAAGCAGGGAGCCTTCTATAGGCGAACTGAAGTAAAGCTACCTTCGCTACAAACCGCACTTCAATAAGAATTTCAATAGATTAACTAAAGGTAGTCTATATAGAGGTGAATAGGTTAGAGAGTCTATGTAGACGTGTTGAAGGCCTGTGCGCCTATATAGACAAGATGAATAGGTCAGTGAGTCTATATTGACGAGCTGAAGGGCCATTGGGAAAATCATCCGTTCAACAAATTAGCGTCCCTGGAAAATTGTCCATTGAAAACTATTTATTCAAAGAATCCACGCATAAAAACCATCTTATAATTATTTATTAAAAACGCTCTAAACATCCCTTGAAAAGATATAAGTATATATACGCTTGTTAGAAATTCAAGCCAATAAAAACCCTGGAAAAATTTTCGTTAAAAAATTCACGCAAATACAAATCCTAAACTTCGATTAAAAATTCATCTCCAATCCTCCACGCCCAGAAGTCCTTCAGAAAATTCTTCATCATTAAATCTACGTCTAAAAGTGCTTCAGAAAATTATTCATTAATAAATCCGCACCTTAAAGTCCTCTAGATAATAATTCATTAATAAATCTATTAACAAGTCTACGCCTAAAAGTCCTTTAGAAAACTATTCAGTAATAAATCCACGCCTAAAAGTCCTTTAGAAGGCTATTCCTTAAAAAATCCACGCCAAAAAGTCCCCTAGAAAATTATTATTTAATAATTTCACTCCTAAAAGTCCTCTTGAAAATTATTCTTTAATAAATCCACGCCTAAAAGTCCTCTTGAAACTTATTCTTTAATAAATCCACGCCTAAAAGTCCCCTAGAAAATTATTCTTTAATAATTCCACGCCTAAAAGTCCCCTAGAAAATTATTCTTTAATAATTCCACGCATAAGAGTCCTTTAGAAAATTTTTCTTTAATAAATCCACGCCTAAAAGTCCTCTAGAAAAATTATTCATTAATAAATCCACACTTAAAAGTCCTTAAGAAAATTATTCATTAATAAATCCACGCCCAGAAGTCCTCTTGAAACTTATTCTTTAATAATTCCACGCCTAAAAGTATTTCAGAAAATTAACAATTACAAAATTCACGTCTTTTAGAAAATTGTTCATTAATAAATTCACGCCTAAAAGTATTTTATAAAGTTATTCATTAAAAGATCATTAATAAATGCGCGCCTAAAAGTCTTTTAGAAAGTTATTCATTAAAAGATCATTAATAAATCCACGCCTAAAAGTCTTTTAGAAAATTATTCATTAACAGATCCACGCCTAAAAGTCCTTTAGAAAATTATTATTAAAATACACGCCCAAAAGTTCGCATAAAAATTATTCATTAACAGATCCACGCCTAAAAGTCCTCTAGAAAATTATATATTAAAAAACCCACAGTAAATTTTGTCAGTAAAATATCTTCAAAACTATTGTCAGAAAATCGATGATCACTTATAGTCCTCTTGAAAATTATTCACTTAAAACCATGCCTAAAATCCTCTGGATATATTGTGTTCAAAACTCCACGACCAAAAGTCATATAGAAAGTAAGTTCTAAACTTAAAGTCCAATATAATTTTGTAGCCTCTAATGTGTTCTTTTGGACCACAGTTCATAAACTGCCACGAAAAACGATGACAGAAGAAGATACTACACATACTGATTCCAAAACATGTAAAACCTCTAACCCTGCCCCAAATCACACACCCATGTAAACTGCAATGGTGATATAAACAATTTACAAAACAATTTTTCTTCAGTAGTTTTTGAAGAAAAGATTGAACGAGCAACAACAAAAACAACACGAAATCAAATAAAATGAATCTGTGGAAAAATATACGTTTTAGTTCATCTATGCAGTTGGGGACCGGCATTGGTATTTGTATAAATGCATGCAGTCTCATCTGAACCATTTATGAAACACACAACGAGTAGATATTGTTGTGTCAAGATGACATTACACACACATACATAGGAAGATATGCAATAATAATAATATCTAAAGAAAAATAAAAAGAAGAAGAAGAAATATGCATGCATACAATAGTAGCAGCATCATCGTCATCAAAGCAATTTCATTGTATACGCTCGAATAGAGAAGCAGCCAGCCAGCAGAAGCATATATGTGCCATAGATTATGAAAAGCAGATTTCGCGTTACAAAAAAAAAAAAAAAAACAACAAAAACATTTAACGAAATAAATAAATTGGGAAGGAAAGGGGGGAAACTGGAGTGATGGATTTTTGAACATTTTATTTTTTGAATTAAAAATGCCTATAAGTTCTTTGAAAAAATATTTTTTAAAAAATGAACCCCTAAAATTCCTCTCGAAAACTATTCATTAAAAAATCCACGATTAAAAGTTCCCTAGAAAATTGTTAATTTAAAATCTACGACAAAATTCCTCTAGAAAATTAAACAATAAAGTATCTACGCCTAAAATACCTTGGCAAAAGTATTAATTAACAATTGCACTTCTTAAAGACCCTTGAAAAAAATAATAATTAAAAAATCTACACTTTGTAATCCTCTAGAAAATGTGTTCATTAAAAAACCCCATTAAAAACCCACACCTTAAAGCCCTCTAGTATTTTATTCATTAAATAGTCCTCGACTGAAAGACCCCTGGAAAACTATTTATAAAGAAGTTCACGCTTTGGAAAAATTATTCGTTAAAAAAACCACGTCCGAAAGTCCTTTGGAAAATTAGTCATTTAAAACCACACTTTTTAAACTGCTAAAAAATTATTAATTAAAAAATCCATAACTTGTAGACCTCTCAAAAATGAAACAATTATAGGACCTCTTGAAAATCTTCTAGAAAATACACCTAAAAGTTCCACAATTATTCATTAAAAATCTAAGCATAAAAGTCAAATTGAAAAATGTTCATTAACAAATCTACGCGCGAAAGGTCCTGTAGACAATTATTCAAAAAATATGGAGGAATAAAAGATCTCTTGAAAAAATTGTTCTCTAAAAAATTAGTCAATAATAAAATCCACGCCTAAAGGTCCTCTAAAAATAAGTCAGTAATAGAATCCACGCCTAAAAGTCCTCTAAAAATTAGTCAGTAATAAAATCCACGCCTAAAAGTCCTCTAAAAATTAGTCAGTAATAAAATCCACGCCTAAAGGTCTTCTAATGTCCTCTAAAAATTATTCAATAAAAAATCCATGCATAAAAGTCCTCTTAAAATATTCAATAAAAAATCCTCGCCTAAAATCCTCTAAAAATATTCAATAAAAAATCCTCGCCTAAAAGTCCTCTAAAAATTATTCAATAAACAAATCCACGCTCTAAACGTCCTCTAAAAAAATATTCAATAAAAAATCCGCGCATAAAAGTTCCCTAAAAAAATTATTGATTAAAAATTCCACGCCTAAAGTCCTCTAAAAAATTATTGATTAAAAATTCCACGCCTTAAAGTCCTCGAAAAAAATATTGATTAAAAAAAAACACGCCTAAAAGTCCTCTTAAAAATTATTCATTAAAAATTCCACGCCTAAAAGTCCTCCAAAAAATTATTGATTAAAAAATCTACGCCTAAAGTCCTCTACAAATTATTGATTAAAACTTCACGCCTAAAAGTCCCCTAAAAATAGTTAGTAAAAATCCATGCCTTAAAGTCCTCTAAAAATTATTCAATAAAAAAATATACGCCTAAAAGTCCTTTAAAAAATATTAATTAACAAATTCACTCCTTCAGGACCTCTAGAAAAGTATTCCTTAAAAACTCACGCATAATTGTCCTCTGAAAAATTATTTAGTAAAAGTCCTCTAAAAATTTATTGAATAATAAAAATCAACGCATAAAATTTATCTAAAAAATTTTCTTTAAAAATTCACTTCTTGTAAAACTCTAGAAAATTATTCATAAAAATCTACACCTAAAATTCCTTTCGAATTAGTAAGTTATATATTTCCCCTCACACCAAAATGTATCTACCAACTTTGCATAATGGACTTTCGATGCCTTATCCTTTTGTTACATCTGATTCATAGATGTGATCAGCTACAACAATATGCGATTTACACATAAAAGAAGAAAAAGAAGAAACATAAAAACTCCCATATCATAACCGTAATTCGTTATAGAAATTTTAGAAAATGTAATTTTTTTCACAAATTCATTGCTGTAACCCTCAAGGTAGGGAGATAGGACCAGCGCACCAAACAACATAATGTACACCAATGACTAAGGGGAAAAATCCGCTTCTGGTGGATCATTAGAAGTGTATTAAGTTGGAAAATATGCGTATTCTTTTTCCTATAAATGGGGAAATTCATTCTCGTCACACCTGAATGAGTTATCCTTAGATATCTATGCAGAAAAAAAAACAAATGAAGGAAAATGCCAAAGTAAAGATTTCATTTGGAATTTCTATTCATTTGACTTTGCAATAAAGGCTTCATCAGGGGATAGGTAGTACAAAAAAGTTATCATCATCCAGCAAAAGTATGGCAATTCATTGAAGTTTTTAGTTTCTCTCTTTTTGGTATGAAGTGTTGCAAAGTAGTTGCGGATTAGTTTTTGATAACTTTGGTATCCTTAGAAAAAAAGGATATATGGTAGTTGAGAATAATATGGTGTATGTGCTGATGCTGCTGCATTTTGAAAAACCTTGATGTTTTCTGGAAATTGGGAAAATACGTAGTTTTTGAATGGAGAAAGTTCGTGCATAAAAATTCTTAAATGGTTTTCAAGTTTTAAGAATGTCATATCAATTTTTGCGAACTTATTAAAACTAAAGACTTTTAACAACATTCGGAAGATAAAGGAAACACTTAAGACAGCTAATTGCTAACATATTTCAATTAGGTAATTATACAACAAATTTTTAAGTGCTGCAACTATAAAAACGGAATTTAGGTTTAAGGTAGTTTTTTTATAGATAAGCTACAGAAATTAACACATGGTGGCAGGATGAAATTTATGCAAGAGAAGGAGAGGAAATGAAACAGATGGTATTTGTGAAAGTTCATATTGGAATCTCTTGAAGTAGCGACAAGAGTTTTTATAGTCCTCTAGAAAAATGATTCTTTATAAATCCACGCCTAATAGTCCTCTAGAAAAATGATTCTTTATAAATCCACGCCTGGTAGTTCTCTAGAAAAATGATTCTTTATAAATCCACGCCTAATAGTCCTCTAGAAAAATGATTCTTTATAAATCCACGCCTAATAGTCCTCTAGAAAAATGATTCTTTATAAATCCACGCCTAATAGTCCTCTAGAAAAATGATTCTTTATAAATCCACGCCTAATAGTCCTCTAGAAAAATGATTCTTTATAAATCCACGCCTAATAGTCCTCTAGAAAAATGATTCTTTATAAATCCACGCCTAATAGTCCTCTAGAAAAATGATTCTTTATAAATCCACGCCTAATAGTCCTCTAGAAAAATGATTCTTTATAAATCCACGCCTAATAGTCCTCTAGAAAAATGATTCTTTATAAATCCACGCCTAATAGTCCTCTAGAAAAATGATTCTTTATAAATCCACGCCTAATAGTCCTCTAGAAAAATGATTCTTTATAAATCCACGCCTAATAGTCCTCTAGAAAAATGCTTCTTTAAAAAACCACGCCTAAAAGTCCTCTATAAAAATGATTCTTTATAAATCCACGCCTGAAAGACCTCTATAAAAATGATTCTTTATAAATCCACGCCTGAAAGACCTCTATAAAAATGATTCTTTATAAATCCACGCCTGAAAGTCCTCTATAAAAATGATTCTTTAAAAATCCACGCCTAAGACCTCTATAAAAATGATTCTTTATAAATCCACGCCTGAAAGTCCTCTATAAAAATGATTCTTTAAAAATCCACGCCTGAAAGTCCTCTAGAAAAATGATTCTCTATAAATCCACGCCTAATAGTCCTCTAGAAAAATGATTCTTTATAAATCCACGCCTGAAAGACCTCTAGAAAAATGATTCTTTAAAAATCCACGCCTGAAAGACCTCTAGAAAATGATTCTTTATAAATCCACGCCTGGTAGTTCTCTAGAAAAATGATTCTTTATAAATCCACGCCTAAAAGTCCTCTAGAAAAAATATACCTTTAAAAATCCACAAAAATCCAGTCCTCCAGAAAAAATATACCTTTAAAAATCCACGATTAAAAGTCCTCTAGAAAAATGATTATAAATCCTAATCCTTAATTTTTTTATATTCCTTATTTTTTTCATCTATTTTATTAATGTTTTCAATTTTTTTCTTCCCTTCCAGTTTTATCCAAGGGCCAAGGTGAAACCTGTCGCTATCGCTTCCTCGGCAAATATGGTGGCTATTGTTGGATTGTGACACAGGCCACCATTGTCTATGACAAATTGAAACCCCAAAGTGTGGTTTGTGTTAATTATGTCATTAGGTAAGTCCATTATGTTGCCATATTGATATACATATATTATTAATAATTTAAATATCGAAATTTTTATTTATAAAAAATTTATTGATTTAAGATAAAGTGTTAATGAGTTGTTTTAGGGAAAATTTATTTTTATAAATTAAAAAAATTATCCTAACTATATATAAATTAATATTGTTCATCAATGA